>NC_064819.1:12133712-12436742 GCF_024166365.1 Elephas maximus indicus
AGTTTTGATCTGCATTTCTCTAATGGCCAATGATCGTGAGCATTTCCTCATGTATCTGTTAGCTACCTGAATGTCTTCTTTAGTGAAGTGTCTATTCATATCTTTTGTGCATTTTTTAATACGGTTATTTGTCTTTTTGTAGTTGAATTTTTGCAGTATCATGTAGATTTTAGAGATCAGACACTGATAGGAAATGTCATAGCTAAAAACTTTTTCCCAGTCTGTAAGTAGTCTTTTTACTCTTTTGGTGAAGTCTTTGGATGAGCATAACTGTTTGATTTTTAGGAGCTCCCAGTTATCTAGTTTTTCTTCTGCATTCTTAATAATGTTTTGTATACTGTTTGTGCCATGTATTAGGGCTCTTAACATTGTCCCTACTTTTTCTTCCATGATCTTTATTGTTTTAGATTTTATATTTAGGTCTTTGATCCATTTTGAGCTCGTTTTTGTGCATGGAGTGAGGTATGGGTCTTGTTTCATTTTTTTGCAGATGGATATCCAGTTATGCCAGCACCATTTGTTAAAAAGACTATCTTTTCCCCCATTTAACTGTTTTGGGGCCTTTGTCAAATATCAACTGCTCATATGTGGATGGATTTATGTCCAGATTTTCAATTCTGTTCCACTGATCAATGTATCTGTTGTTGTACCAGTACGAGGCTGTTTTGACTACTGTGGCGGTATAGTACGTTCTAAAATCAGGTAAAGTAAGGCTTTGTTCTTCTTTTTCAGTAATGCCATATTTATCCGGGGCCTCTTTCCCTTCCATATGAAGTTGGTGATTTGTTTCTCCATCTCATTAAAGAATGTCGTTGGGATTTGGATCAGAATTGCATTAAATGTATAGATCGCTTTTGGTAGAATAGACATTTTCATAATGTTAAGTCTTCCTATCCATGAGCAAGGTATGTTTTTCCACTTATGTAAGTCCCTTTTGGTTTCTTGCAGAAGTGTACTGTAGTTTTCTTTGTATAAGTCTTTTACATCTCTGGTAAGATTTATTCCTAAGTATTTTATCTTCTTGGGGGCTACTGTAAATGGCATTGATTCGGTGATTTCCTCTTTGATGTTCTTTTTGTTGGTGTAGAGGAATCCAACTGATTTGTATGTTTATCTTGTATCCCGATACTCTGCTGAACTCTTCTATTAGTTTCAGTATTTTCTTGAGGATTCCTTAGGGTAAAACTCATATTTTGGAATGAGGGTTTTGGCCATAGACTTGAGTGAAGTTCATTTTTAAGTTGATGCAGTGTATTGCCCTTTCAGACAAGAAGCAAGACTTAAAGGTGAGCACAGGGGCATAGAAATTAAAGTGAAAAATGGCACCTGAATAAACCATAAGCTGTTTCAGGCATAGAATTTTCTCAACTATTTTTCACAATGAAAAGTTTCCGTTTGTCTAATCCATATGCTTTGATTTAGTCCTGCTTGATCTTTTAAAATATATAAGTGTTTTAATCTTAAGTCTCAGAGTTCCCATTTTGGTGTAGATTTAACCCCCCTAAACCTTCCCTTTCATATTTATATTCCCTGAAATGCAAAGCCATGGGATCTGGATGCCCTTCTTGTTTCCTCTACCCAGACAGGACACAGTATGGGATGTAGTCCAGGAAAGACAACAAAAAAGCATTACAGTGATGGAGGGGATTTCTGATGAAGAATATCTGGTTCCTCTACAATCTGGAATGATCACACCTGTGGACACCATTCTGTGCCCCAACTGGGGGATAAGAGGCTTCCTCCTGGTAAACTCTAGCCGTGGACTTGCATTCTCCCCAGATCATGGGATGGACCACATGTGTCTCTGTGGATTTCTGAGGGACACATTACAATGTAGCAAGGAGTACAGGGTTTGAAGCCAGACAGACGTAGCCCTCTGTGTGCCTCAGTATCCTTATCTGTAAACTGGAAATGGTAATACCCACCTCACATGGTTGTTGTGAGGATTAAATAAGATGCTATGTAAAAGCACATGTTAGGCACTTACATCTTAGTGTCCTTCCTCCATGATACCCCGAATGCAGAGAAATCTCTCAATCTAGGAAAGTTAGACAAAGTCATGGAGGAAAAGGATCTTGTCCCTATAAACTGGAACTAAGAAGACTAGAAGAATGGGCAACTTATGTCATAAGACAACCAGTGGTATTATCTAATTTGACCATTTGGGGACGGACCAATTGGCTCCAACCTAAGGTGACCAACTGTCCCAGTTTCCTTTGGATTAAAGAGTTTCCCAGGGCATGGGATGTTTTGTGCTAAAACTGGAAGAGTCCCAGGCAAATTGGGATAATTAGTCACCCTACTTACCCAGCAATGATTCTACTATCAGGAATTTTGGATTGCCCCGTATCTCAGTGGGAGCAATTTACCCCGGACATATAACAAAAGTTCAGATGTGATTTTTTTTTTTTTTATGTCCTTGGGCTATATTTATCTTTCTCCCTCCCTTCACTGCCAAATTTTTCGGGAGAGTGGTCTCCACTCACCGTGTCTTTCTGCTCAGCACCTGTCCTCTCTCAAAGTCACTCATCTGGTGTAGCTCCAGAGCCTGGCAGAAGACTCTTTAAATAGCAGCATAAAAATAAGAGCATCTTTGTTGCCTGTGGGTATTGTTTTTCTTTTCTCTTAAAAGGATATTTTCAAATAACTTCAACAGAGATGGACAGCAAGAAGCTTCCACCACAGATGTTTCCGTCTTCAAAAACACTGTTAATAAGAATCACACTCTGTAAGGGTAAAGGATAAGAAATGATTGGGCTTAGAGTTCATCATCACTGTCCCTCCAGCCAGGACTTCCCTGCTGCTGGAGCAGAGTTCTCACTATAGGCATGGCACATGTGGAACTAGCCAGCCTGTGCTATCCCTTCCCAGGAACAGGGCTCAACTTTGTGATGGAACCAGACTGGCCACTATGAAGTTGGGCACTTGTGGTGCTGATAGCTTTTGTCACAAAGCTTTATTCCATTTGTGATTTGCCTTTTGTTTCCCACCTGGAAGCCAGCAGGGAACTCTGAGCCATCCAGACTCCATTCTAATTGAAGAATTCCTCTTCTGAATAAGCAGGTGGTCACATTCTCCCTGCCAGGACACAGGCCCTGCCAACATTAGAGTGTGTGCTTAATAACTTACTCTTCCCCTCCAAGTGAGTGCCATATTTTGGATGCCCAGGGGTTCTATTTCACAGCTCAAATGTCACAGTTGCTCTGGCAAGAGCTCTTTTAGTACCTCCCATAAGCAGGGTCATTGTCATCATTGTTCTTCGTGACAGCACTTGGGGTTATCACTCACCCTTTCCTTTATATCTGTGACAACACAATCCTGACTCTCTTAGCCCTCTGGTCTCTACTTCTTCTTAATGTCCTTCCAAAGTAGTCATACTTGGCTATGTACTTCTTGGCTCAGATTTCTATTCTCTGTTCTCACTTCCCCAGTTATGGCTACATCTCTCACTTTCTAGTGGATTATTCTTAAATCTGCATCTATCCATTCCAACTCCTCTTCTTCCCATCCACATGATCTATCATCACCTTAAGCAACTTGTATACAACTTACTAGAACCATCTTTCCTCCTAAATGTTTCACTCTTCAGACTTCCCTATTTTTCTCAGAATTACAGTCAATATTCTCTCTCCCTAGTTCAATCTTGGCATCAATCTTGACTGTTCTCTCCCAATTTCAAGTCAGAAACAAAATGTTGATTCTTGTTATGTCTCCTGTCTCATCTTGCCTATTTCTAGTCATTGGTCTCACCTACATAGCCGTTTCTAAGTCTAGCTCTTCCCACTCCATCCATCCCATCACTCCTACTAGTTAACACCCCAATCATAATGTAAAATGCCTTCTTATTGTATGCCAAATAATTCCAAATGCTTTAGCCTAATATTTAAGAATTTCCAGTCTAAAATAAACTCCCCCCACCCTAGAAGTGACATGGAATGTGCAGGAGTCTACCTGCACGTTACAATCCATGTTAAAAGATCCAGCAGCTGGGCTCTTGTGCTCCTTGCCCGACCCTATTCTGCTACCTCTTAGTCCAACAGCCTCTGCTCTCCCCTTTGTTTAGCTCTTTCCCTGCCTTTAACACCTTAGCTTATCTTTCACTGGGCCCTGAGTCCTTTGGATGTCCTGGCCCACAACTTCTCCTCTGGCTCCTGATTCAGGGACTATTATGGGTACAGAGCTCTCTGGCCTGGTCCTTTTTCACACTCAGTAGTCTCAGTGGAGTCTGGAACAGGGGTTTTTATTTATTATTGTGCAGAAGAATCAGATGGGGAGAGTGTTGAGATTGTAAATTTAAGGACAGACCCCTCACTCAAGTCAGGGATATGGCCAGTATCTATTACAGTGCTGTCCAATAGAATTTTCTATGAAGATGGAAATGTCGTCCAATAGGGTAGCTACTAACCATACGTGACTATTGAGCACTTGAAATGTGGTTAGCGTTACTGAAGAAGTGAATTCTTAATTTTATTTCGCTTTGATTAATTCAAATCTAAAAAGCCATATGTGAGTAACTAAAAAAAGAAAACCGCCTCATTAGTGACCCTACAGGACAGAGTAGAACTACCCCATAGGGTTTCCAAGGGCCACCTGGTGGGTTCAAACTGCTGACCTTTTGGTTAGCAAATCTCTTAAATCTCTCTTTTGGTTGCCAATCTATTAAACATGTGACTAGTGGCTACCATATTGGATGATGCTTGTCTATAGGTTTAACAAGCAACCCAGCTGATTCAAACAAACGATAGTGTTTAACAACCACTTTAAAGAGCATTCCAGGTGACCCTAATGCTCACTTACTGGCACATGGTAAGTAATCAACAAATGAATAAATTGGTTAACAAGGGTAAATTCCCCTTGAAATTTAAGACTGTCTCTTCCGGAAAAAGAAAAAAAGCTGGTGGTGGGGGGAGGAGGGTGGCTGTTCTGGATTAAGAGAGGCTGAAAAAATACATGAAGTGCAATAAATTGACCTTAAAAGGCTCCTGATTCCAAAAGTAAAAATCAAAAAAAAAAAAAAACTACAGAAGACATTTTTGGGACAATTGGGGAAATCTGAATATGGACAGCATGCTATGTTTTAGTTTTCTTAGTGAGGTAATGTTATTGTAGTTACAAAGGAAAATGTCCTTATTCTTAGGAGATACACACTGAAGTGCTTAGGGAGGAAAAGTCACAATATCAGCAACTTATTTCCAAGTGGTTCAACCAAAAACGGTGTGTGTGTGTGTGTGTGTACGTGTGAAGCGACAGAGCGTGTACAAAAGCGGCAACATCTTAACTACTGTTGAATTTAGGTGGAGTACATTTGGGTGTTCCTGGTATGTATTTCTTTACCTTTTCTGTATATTTGAAAATTTTCAAAGGAAAAGAGAAAAGTTGAGGGAAAAGTCACCCACGTTAAGTTGGCCAAACCTAAAGTAAAATAAAGTTTTAAAATACTGCATCTCCTGACTTTTGGGTGCTAACTCCCCACCCCACCCAGACTAACACAGTGCTAAAATTATGCCACAGAGTCTGTAGATGGGGTATTGCAACTGGCAACCTACAGATCCTATCTAGATGACATACATGTTTTTCTTGGCCCAAATAGAGTTTTGTTTTTAAAATTAAATTACTTGATAAAAATCAAGGGATTTTTATTCTGATAAGTGATGAAATATTTTGTGGTATAATGGAATATAAAATTATTATTTCGTAATAGCAAGTAAGTACAGTCCACTTCCTATGAGACAAGTACTGTTCTAAGTATATTAACTAACTTAATCCCCACAACACCCTTATGAGTTAAGTACTAGTATTATCCTCCCTTTACAGATAGGGGAAACCCTGGTGGCATAGTGGATAAGTGCTACAGCTGCTAACCATAAGGGTCGGCAGTTCGAATCCACCAGGCGCTCCTTGGAAACTCTATGGGGCAGTTCTACCCTGTCCTATAGGGTCACTATGAGTTGGAACTGACTCGACGGCACTGGGTTTGGTTTGATTTTGGTTTACAGATAGGGTGACTAATGCAAAAAGAGGTTAACTAACTTTCCCTGTCTCACAGCTACTGATTTGTAGCACTAGGGTTGAAAACAACGCAGTCTGACTCCTAACCAGTACACTGTACACCGCCACTCACAAAAATCTGCATTCCCACCTTCAATGGAAAAATCAGAAGATGTGGCAACACGTTCCACATGGGACTGATTGACCAGCGCCAAGTAGTTGCGCTACCCTGAAAACAGGGCATCTTGTCTACTTGCCCAAGTCTGCTCAACCAGCTGCTGGAGCCTTTGGAGTTTTGACCCCTGCTCTAGCACAGCACAGCTGAATACAGCAGGGTGAATGGCACATGGTAGATACTTTAGAGACACTGCCCCAGATCAAGATGGATATCTAGCTGGCCTCTGAGTGAACAGAAAGCTCCAGTAGAAGAGAAGGCAAGCAGGGTAAAGTGAGCCGGATGTGGGAGGGTTTGGAATGTCAGGATAATTGTCAGTAGACAGTGCAGAAAAGAAAAGGGGAGCAGAAGTTACACACCTCGTGGTTAGTAATATGCCCCATTAGAGGGCTGTGTGAGTCCATGAAAAGAGCATAGGCCAGCATGGCCTGGGTTGGAAACCTGTCTCCAGCAGTTTGCAGCCGTGCGACCTTGAACAAGTTACTTAACCTCTCCAAGTTTCGCTGTATGACACTACAGTTAACGGTAAAATGGGGCAATGACATTCACCTCCAGGGAGACGAAGGGATTGACTGAGAGAATATATAAAGTCTCTTTGGTGCCTGTTAATATACATAACTACAATATTTTTCTTACTAACCATTCATATTCATATTTTCTCCTAGAGTTAAGAAGCAAAGAGAAATTGAGAAGCCATGGTAAGTAGCAGGTGCTTATTGGGTCTTCACATTTCAGAGCTGTAGGCCTGGGTTCATTTAGCCTGCAGCCCCAGCAGCTGGCCGATTTGTCCTCATGGTGATAATACTTACTAGAACAGAACCTGGAAGAAACTGAAACATAGTAGGTGGAAAGCATAGAAGTGAGAAAGATTAATAAGTAAAGAATTTTAGTAAAACACTTTTTTAAAGTAGCAAAAAAGTCAACAATAATCTATATGTCCAACAATTCCTTCACTCAGCTAACATTACTGAGTACCTACCATGGTCCAGGCCCCACTCCAGGTACTGGGAATGCAACTGTGAGCAAAACCAGACATGGCCTCTCTCCAGCCAGCATCTCCCCCTGGTGGTGGTTGATTAAATGAAGACGAGCACACCCATGTTCTGGAATGTTCCACTACCATTATGAAGAAAGTTTGCCAATAATAATTAATAAAAAGCAGTCTAGTCTCAGGTTATAATAGCAAGTTAAAAAGTGGAACGCAAAACTGTATTCATTGCATTAGCTATGTAATATAAATCACCCACAATCCACAACTGAAATATAACATGGTAGTCCTTTACATACAGCCTTCCCCCCACCCCATTCTAAGTGCATTTAGGAGCTCAGTGGCACAGTGGTTAAGAGCTTGGCTGCTAACCAAAAGGTTGGTAGTTTGGATCCACCAGAAACCCTATGGGGCAGTTCTACTCTGTCCTATATTGTCACTACGAGTCAGGATCGACTCTACGGAAAGGGTTTGGTTTGGTTTGAAGTACATTTACTACGTACGTATAATAAACAATTGGAGAGTAAACAACTGATAGTTATTTCTGGGTTGTGGATTTGAGTGAATTTTGCTTTCTTCTTTGTGATTTTTATATTTTCCAAGCATGTGTAAACAGGAAATAAGTCAATGAAAACGCAGTCACAGACACAGGTAGAGCTGCTCTTCCAGCGCTGATTTATTTTCTCTCTTTCCCTTGCCCTTGGTGTCCCCAGGGCAGAGCGCGCCGGCCTCCATCTGGGCAGCACAGGCATTGTGAGGGATGCTTTGACCGCCACTGCCATGTTCCTGTGGAGCCTGACGTCTCCTGCATGGTGATAAACTGCCACCTGCTCTGTGGGGCCACCTTCCACATGTGCAAAGAGGCAGAACACGAGCTCCTTTGCCCTCTAGAGCAGGTTCCATGCCTCAACTCCGAATATGGCTGCCCGCTTTCCATGTCCCGCCACAAGCTGGCCAAGCACCTGCAGGTGTGTCCTGCCAGTGTGGTCTGCTGCTCCATGGAGTGGAACCGCTGGCCCAACGTGGACTCTGAAACAACCCTTCACGAGAACATCATGAAAGAGATCCCCAGTGAGGAGTGTTTGGACACAGCCCTGGCCCTCCGGGACCAGAAAGTCCTTTTTAGGTCCTTGAAGATGGTGGAACTTTTCCCAGAAACTAAAGAGGTCATCAAGGAGAGACCGACTGTGAATGGTGAATCCACTTGGGAAGAAATGGCAGGGGCAGTGGGTGGAGCCGATGTGGATTTGGTACCACGCGGCTCTCTGTCAACAACTAATGAAGAGATGGCAGAGCTGAGTCAAGAAGAACGAGAAGCATTAGCCAAAACCAAAGAAGGGATGGACCTGATCAAGTATGACAAGTGGGAAAATATCTTCAGCAAAGAACACGCAGCCTCTGCTTTAACAAAATCACCCTCCGGCTGTGAGAGCAAGAGCAAGAGAAAGAATGCCTCAGGGAAAGAACAAGTTTCCAGAGACAATAACGCAGTAGGAGAGGGCGTAGCCAAAGGGAAAGAACCACAGGAAACCCAGAAAAAGGAGGACTTTCACACAGCTGTGGAAACAGTGGGGCTTGCCCCTTGGCAGGATGGTGTTCTGGAAAGACTAAAAACAGCTGTGGATGCAAAGGACTATAATATGTATCTGGTGCACAATGGGCGGATGCTTATTCACTTCGGCCAGATGGCTGCTTGTACACCTAAGGAGAGAGACTTTGTTTATGGCAACCTCGAGGCTCAAGAAGTTAAAACTGTTCACACCTTCAAAATTCCTTTGAGCTATTGTGGAAAGCGGGCTCGACTTGGAGATGCCATGTTGAGTTGCAGGCCAAGTGAACACAAGGCAGTAGACACCTCAGATTTGGGGATCACCGTGGAGGATCTGCCCAAATCAGATCTCATCAAGACCACCCTTCAGTGCGCTTTGGAAAGAGAACTCAAAGGTCATGTCATCTCTGAATCCAGGAGCATTGATGGGCTGTTCATGGATTTTGCCACACAGACCTACAACTTTGAGCCAGAACAGTTTTCCTCTGGGACGGTGCTGGCTGACCTCCTGACTGCTGCCAGCCCAGGGGGGCTCCACGTGGAGCTCCACAGTGAATGTGTGACCAGGCGACACAACAAGAGCAGCTCCGCCTTCACTTTCACTTGCAACAAGTTCTTCAGGAGGGATGAATTCCCCCTACACTTCAAGAATGTCCACACAGACATTCAGTCATGTCTCAATGGCTGGTTCCAGCATCGATGCCCTCTAGCTTATTTGGGATGTACATTTATTCAGAACCATTTCCGTCCCCCGGGGCAAAAAGCTAAAGTGATCTATAGTCAGGAGCTCAAGACCTTTGCCATCAAGCCAGAGGTTGCTCCAGAGCTGAGTGAGGGGACAAAGAACAACTATCCCTCGGGCCGTGGAAGAAAAAGCCAGAATTCTCTAACCAGCTTGCCCCTGGAGATCTTGCAGTATATTGCTGGGTTCTTGGACAGCATCAGCCTGTCCCAGCTCTCCCAGGTATCTGTGCTGATGAGGAATATCTGTGCCACTTTGTTACAAGAGAGAGGGATGGTCCTCCTGCAATGGAAGAAGAACAGGTATTCCCACGGAGGCACCTCCTGGAGAGTCCACCGAGAGGCAAGTAAACATTCATTTATTCAGCAAATATTTATTAAGTGCCTCTATGTGCCAGGCACTGGGAAGGTTGCTGGGAATTAACAAGGTCTCTGCTCTCAAGGAATTCTAGTAGAGAAGATGGGCTTATAAACATATAAATATGAATGGTACCAGTTGCCATTAAGTTGATTCCAACTTATGGCGACTCCATGTGTCAGAATAGAACTGTGCATCATAGGATTTTCAATGGCTGGTTGTTCAGATGCAGATTGCCAGGCCTTCTGAGGCACCTCTGGGTGGACTTGAACCTTCAACCTTTCAGCTAGCAGCCAAGCGCATTAACTGTTTGTACCACCCCACTTATAAATTGTCCTGAATATCTTCCATTTGCCCACATGATCCATGATCCATCCTTCACCCCCCTGCTCTGCCCTCAGGAAGCTGATCTCTCTGGGCTGCAGCTATAGGCTCCCTTGTCTGCTGCCTTCCAGTTGGGTTAGTCCAATGGGAGTGTATCAGCAAGAGATGGGAACGAGGGAGAAGAATGAGGTTGGTGTATCTATTCTCTGGCTTCCTCCCTGCCATGACACTGTGACCGGCATGGCTCTTAGGTGGCCGTCTCCACAAAGCTACTCTCTCTGAGTTCCAGTAACTCTTCCTTCTTCCTTTTCAGGCCTAGAGCAATAACACTTTTGATTGTTACTAACCCTGGGTACTGTACTCTATCTTGTGGTTTCCTACCCACACATTTGTAAATCATTGCCTTTTTTCTAAATTCTTTTCAAATTATCCAATTTGAATGTGCTGTCTGTTCCTTTGACAAAGGCATTTTGAAAATCTAAATGAATTTGGTTCACTGATTTCCCCTGGTTCAAATGCTTAATTTAAAAAAAAAAACTCTTCTCTATAAATCAAAAAAATTTTCACTTCAGAGAAATTTTGTTCCTTATCCCCCGATAGGGCCATACTGCTCGCCTATATTATAACTCTTATCAGCTTGTACTATACAGAAGTGAGACTTTTAATTCATAGTGTCTAAGGTGCTCTTAGCATCCCTTCTCATGGTAGATACATTGGTAATCCGAACCCTGAACTTATGATGCCCATTGAGGTCAATGATTCCATAATCTCGTTTTTTCAGTTGGTTTCCAATATGTGGGTGTTTGCAAACCGGCCTTGGACAGTTAGGGTTGTTTGTATCTATTTTCTTTGATTAATATGTCTAAGATATCTTGTATATTTTCCATTATTTATTCCCTGAGCAGTCTTCTTCAAAAAATAACTGTGGGAATCTCCCACATGTATTCACGGCTGCATCCATGTGTAAAATAAACAGTGTGTGCCAACCAACCATGAGTCAGACATAAAGATGAATGAGACTAAGACTCTGCCTTCAGGAACCTTACAGTCTAGAACTGCCTAATATCTTTCTCTATAAAATCAGAATAATTATTTTGATTATATTTGTCCCCAATTCAATGATTGCAAACCATTCTTGAATATCATTTAGGGCAAACCAACTTCCTCGCAGGAAGAAAGACAGACAATTTAGTTGGGCCTAAATGATGTTCATATTAAAATGGTTTTTAAAGAAAAAAGAGAAAGAGTTCTAATATCCCAGACAAGATTTTTCTTGCATAGGAACAGTAGTAACGAGAAACTGAGGGTGAACTGGTCAAGACAGAAGGGTATTACGTTATGCCTAACTTCATAGGCAGATTTTAAAACCAATGACTTGCCATTGCAGCCCAAATAGAAAGGCCAGAGGGTGTTTAATTGAGTACCGTGCCCCTAGAAACTCTCCTATGGGCTTCCTGTTCTAATGAAACTGATATTAGTAAGGATAGTTTTCATTACAAGCAATAATAATAAAAAAAAAAACTGGCATAAACAATAAAGGGAGTTTATTGGACAATATAACTAAAAAATCCAAAGATAACAGCTTTAGGTAAAGATTGACCTAGCAGCTCCACAGTGTTCTCCAAAGACCGTATTTACTTCCATCCCTCACCTCTACTTCCTCGACAGTGTTTCCATTCTACAACATAATTCTCCCATGGTGGTCCCCTGTGGCTGCCAGCAGCTCCTAGGACTACAGCTTCCCAAGTCAAGTTCACGGGGAAAAAAGAGAATCTGCTTCTTGATATCTCAGCCAGAAGGTCTAGAGTAGAGTCTCATTGGCATTGTTTGTCCTGATTTGAGCCATGTGTCTATGCTAGACCCAACCACTGTGGCTGGGGAGGAGGGACAGCGGCAATATGCTGATTGGATTAAACCAGTCCTAGGCTACCACTAGAGCTGATGCAAGTCATTCCCACACAAGTTACTTGGCTGGCTGGAAACTAGGAATTGGACACTGGGAAAGAAACTAACAAATATCTGAGGCAGTCACTAAACACTCTCTGGAAGCTCAGAGTGGGAAGAACGGAAAAGTATGTCTTGTAGTGTTCAAATAAAGCCAGTTGGAGGGTGTTGCCCCAGCGTTGACTTTTGAGCTTCCTTCTTTCCCAACAGGTCTGGCAGTTCAGCAGCCTCTTCTCCAAAATCAAGAGCTGGGAGTTTAATGATGTCACCTCCATGTCTGAGCACCTGAAGACTTGTCCTTTCAACGTCGTGGAGCACAAAACTGACCCCATCCTTTTGACCAGCATGTGTGAGCCCCGTGACCAGGCCCGAAAGACCTTAGTCTCCACCTTTACAAACAGACTACGGGGAAGAAACATTTTCTAGAGATTGACACCGCCATTCTAGGATTCCCCCTCGGAGTTCCTGAAAGTAGGACAGAGCATGGTTTTGAGGACTCCCCTCTGTAAACTGCGCATGTGCGTCTCTAGGGTGGTTTGGAACCTGCAATGTCCTCCAAAACCTGAGTGGTTGCACGAGGTCTAAGAAGTTCCTAAGCCATGGCTTGTAGAATTGCTATAGGGCTGTATTCATCACTTATTTCCTTTCCATTTGTTTCTGAAAATAAATTGGCCTGAGGAGAAAATAGTAACTGAGGCCACTTGAAAAATGAGAGAGCAAAGAAGTTCCTCAACCAGCGCAGGCCTGTGCTTTCACAAAGAGCTTTTTAGTCGGCAAAACACTTTCAAACGCGTAGGGCAGGCGATGCAGGGGTGAGATCAGTGGTTCAGTGAGTTACCTCGCAGGGCACCCATGGTGAAATGTACAGTTTGAAGGCCCCAGATCTGGGTCTGCTTAATGGCTAGGTCCAGGGCTTCTTTTGCTTGCCCCACCGCCTTTAAACCCAGCTAGTCCCCACACAGCCTGACAAAGAAGAGCCCCCTAACTGAGCACAGTGGCCCCTGAGGATACCACAGGCCAAAGGGTGAGAGACAGAAGTGAAGTCACAGAGTATGTTGTATAGAACCCAGGGCAGAATCTTACCTTGCATAGTTACCCACAATGGGTCGCATCTTAAACAGCTCTTTTAGTTACTAAAACAATTTTATACACATGGTGATTTTAAGTCAGGAACCAGATGGAGCTGATTTGTTTGTGTGGCTTCCTGTCCTAGGTCCACGTGCCAAAATATATGCTTTCCGTTCTTCCCAGGTGAAACCAAAGGCAGGGAAGTTACTTGTCTTGTGTTTATATCCATCTCACCTTAATTGATGCCATTTACCCAGCAGTCCTAGCAGTCCTGAAGTAAATGAGAATTAGTGGGTAGGGGAACAGACATTGAGGGGAAGCAGAGAACAAAGAACTTAGGTAACAAAAAAGGAGTCTATTAGTGTGGGTGAAAATGGTTGGGATCTGGTGTAGATTTGCTAGACCTCTGAGAGAGGTCGAGAAGGCATTAGAGCAAGTCCCAGGACAGAAATACACCCATCGCTTTATTTTAATGTGCCACTGGTACTATTTGGTAACATATCTCTATTTTTCCTAATTCTCATTGTTTGGTTTACATTTCACATTTATATTTAAGACACCATTTTCTAAAAATACAGCAAGAGTGTGATCTAAGATTTTATTATGGTTTATTCAGCAAAACGGAGTAATTGGAAATAGCACCGAAGCAGGAAAGAAGGAAGAGAGTTCGCCTGGTATCAGTTCCATGCCTTCTGAATCTAATCCTTCCTTCTCTGGAGGAAGAGAGCTCCTAAAGTCCACTCTGGGTTTCTTCTTTTGTTAGAAAAAGAGAGAAAGGGGAGCTATAGACCAACAGAGATGAAAAACGGGCTGCTGTTACAGGGATGAGAAGGAAGGTACTACATAAGGAAGAAAGCAGAGGGCCTTCCCTCTACCACCTGGGTGGGCGGGGGCCGCACAGGGGCTCCGGCGGCAGCCAGGGGAGTGCCCACACCTGCTGTGGGCTCCGCACCTCCGGGAGCACTTTCCTCTCACAGTTGCTGCCTGACTATACTGAATGGATCAACACTATCAAACACTTTATGAGCTATCTAATTGTATATGTTGCAGAAAATCAGGGTACTACAGGTATCCACTGGCGTCCATGGGGTACAAATGGCTGCTAACTGAAAGGTTAGAAGTTAAAGCCCACCTAAAGGTACCTCAGAAGAAAGGCCTGGCAACCTACTTCTGAAAAATCAGCTATTGAAGGCACTATGGAGCACAGTTCTACTCTGCCACAGACATGGGATCACCATGAGATGGAGTCACCTTGACAATAACTGGAGGTTACTGGCTATACAGAAAAAACCCAAAACCTCGTTGCCATCAAGTCGATTTTGACTCCTAGCGACCCTATGGGACAAAGCAGAACTGCCCCACAGTGTTTCCAAGGAGCGGCTGGTGGATTCGAACTGCCAACCTTTTAGTTAGCAGCTGAGCTCTTAACCACTGTGACACCAGGGCCCCAGCCCCCCCCCCCCCCCCGGTTATACAAGTACATGCATTTGATGGTGAGAAGGCAGATGGAGCAGAAGGGAAAGAGGCTGTGGTTTAGGCAGAGGATTTGCTTAGTGAGATGAAGCTGTAGTGAGCAACACAAGCGGGGAGCACTGACAGAGTCAAGGCAGCTAGACACAGTGTGGGATTAAGCAGCAGCTCAGGGGAGCTGAAAAGGGACTGTGTACCTAAGAACAGGAGCCGGGACTGGGGAGATGTCTGTGAGCAAAACCCTTGATGAGTATCACCACCAAGAAAGTCAGTTCAGAGTAGAGATCAGAGGAGCATGGAGAAGGGTGAGGCAGGAAGGACCTTGCTGCCTTAGTAGCACGGGAATCTGGAGGAAAAGGTCTATCGTGTATGAATGAAAACGCTAAAAAAGCAAGGTGGAACTTGGAGATGTAAGAGGAAAGCTGCTGTAAAAGCTTGATCAAAGTGTGATGTCAAATCAAAATGAGGTGAGGAATGAGATGTATGTATCTACGGTGACTGGAAATCACGGTATCTCTCTAAGCAGAAATAAAAGCTGCTTTATACTCTGAAAGGCTAGCCGGGTGAATCTTGTGGGTTCTAGAGACAGATTTGGGATTCACTGCCATAAAAGTCAGCACTGAAACCAAAGGACTGCGTGTCCAGAAGAAAGACCACAGGACGAGCCAGAGGCATGCAGTGCTCTAGCCACGCGGCATCTCACCAGCTCTGTGAAGCCCTGGAGCAGCTCTGGGTATCAGCCACTGAACACAGCCCTTCCTTGCTCCCACTGCTCTTCCCTTCTGTGAAAGCTGGACCCAATTCCAGATACTGGTTACGGCACAAATTTCTATGTTCTACCACCCAGCGAGCTCCTACACCAACCCCCTGGCTTCCATTTTGGTTTTGTCCTAGGATCCCCTTATCTCTGACCTTACTAAGGCTGAGCTCCATGGCCTGGCCTCCACTTTCTCTCATCTCCATACTTTGCTTGGCGATTAGCTTGTTGCCCACCATAGGCTGTCCAAATGCCCTCATCTGTTTTCCTATCTGCGTTGGCCCTGGGCCAGGAAGAAGTTCCTCCATCTGCCCACTTCCCCGGCCATTGATTTCCATCAAACATCTAGCTACAAGGCTGTCTGGACTTTCTGAAGTGGGGGCCGCTGTCTCTGGCACCAAATCGTCTTAACACCTCGCCCAAGCCTGAGTTCCTTTAGTTTTACTCTTTTCTGTTACAAAGCCTCCCTTTTCCTACTTTCTATCCCCTAAGTCGTGTTTCTTCCTCTAGAGTTGCCGTGCCTGAAAAGAGTGTCATCATCACTCCCAGGCAGAAGGTGGCTGGTCTCCCACAACTGCTGAAGCCAGTAGAGGCTGAACTGCCTTCATGTGGAAACTACCTGGCCCCTGTTACCCCACCTTACTGCCCATTCTCCAGTCTGACCTGTTTTCGTCTAGGTTTAAAGTGCAGCCTGAGGGAAAGGACCGGTCTTTGACATTCAGGGTACAGGTGGATGGGTAGGAGGGAGTCTTCTGGATATATCTAGAAGAGGGAAGAGAATTGGAGCCCATGAGAGCCCAGGGCCACTGAGGGCTGCACAAAAAGTACTACTTAGCTCAGCATAAGGGTGAACCATAGTCTCACTTTATTTCCAACTTTAGGACTGGGCAGAGAGAAAATTCAGAGATATCTCTGCAGAAAAGGAAAATGGGCAAACAGCACAACCTGACAAACCAGGGAGTCTGGGTATCATCCCAGGTAAGCAAACCAAGAATCCCAGAAAGGAGAGCAGATTTGGGGCTGGTTAGAGGAAACATTCATGGGGGACAAGGCAAGACCATGAGATAAATGTTCATGAGCAGGTTGGTCCACTCTATGGCCTGAGGCTCATCCAGCGTAGAGAGGACACTAAGGGAAGGAACAACCTTCATTATGCTGGCTCTGCCCAAGCCTTTAATGGAATTGGAGGAGGAAGTCTGCCCAGAATCTCAGGCAACTCATGACATCCTTGAAGCAGGAATAGGGAGGGGGTGGGGGGTGGAGGCAGAGCCACTTTGGACATGGGGAGTCATAGCGCAAAAAAACCGGGAGAGCCAGTCACTCAAGGAGCTTGACATAATTTGCAGGGAAGAGTCCAAAGTGGCCGTGGCAACGTCCCCGCCACCAGCCCTCATCCACCATCTCAATGTCAGTGATGATGTCATCTGGATCAAAGGAAATCTCATCACTTCCTTCTGTGGAGGAAGTTGAGGAGATATTAGCGATATTTGGTCAGACAAGAATCCCTCCATCCCCATGTCCACCATAAACCTCAGGGAAGGGAATAGGCCTGGCCACTTCTTGATGTCAAGCCTGGGCCCTTCCCTGACCCCCAGTGTTCATATCTCAGCCTCTTGTATCAGGGACCTTCAGGCACCAGGCCCCTCAGGCAGCTCCCAACGTACCTCCTTGGTAATCATACAGGGCGACAGCTGAGATCCCCATAGCCCCAGCCGGGCATCCTGACGATCCTGCATGATGAGAAATTTAGACATGGTCTCACCAATATGGAGAGGACAAAAAGGGACAGATCCTGCTGGACGATAGGAGAATTCCTCTCCCTCCTTTCCTCCCCCAAGAGCTGACCAGATCCAGGAGCTGCTTCTCTTCCCACCACTCACCAGCAAGGGTGGGGGAAAAAGAGGGATCCCCAGGCTCAAGTATGTCCTCATAGTCCCCCTCTGCATCATCATTCTGCTCAGGCCTGACAATGTTCTCAGCATCCTCATAGTCTCCCTGTATGTCGTCATCCTGCCCAGGCCTGCCCATGTTCTCAACATCCTCATAGTCATTCTCGGGCTCAGGCTCAGGCTCGGCTTCATAAATTGGCTCTTCCTCCAGCTGGAGGACCTCTGGAGTCCTGGGGGGCAGAGCTGGGGGCTCCTCATCATCCTGAGAAGAGACAACATGGGTCAGGGTGACTTCCCAGCACCAGGAGCTGCCTCTCCGAAATCTCCCAACAGAGGACTGCTAAGACCCCTCCCCCTTCACCACCCTACCGCTTCTACCCTGCACCTTTGCCTCCTCCTAACAGCCTCTTGGGGGGAACTCAGCCTCATTTTTAACCTCCTCCCACACCCAACCACTCAAAACATCCACCAAGAGATGATAGGAAAGTAAAAGGTGTGAGGGGAGGGAAGCAGAAAGCAAGTCAGATTCCTTGGAAGATCAAGAAAAGATACAAGCAAAAGGACACTGTGAGGGACACCACAGCTAAGCTGACCCATTGTCCCAGTTTGCTGGAAACTGCGGAGTTTCGCAGGACACAGGTTTTCAGTGCCAAGACCAGGATAGTCCCAGGAGGTATAAAGCCCACCTTCCTAAGACGTGAGGAGATGGAGTAAGGGCAGAGAAACTCTGGGGGTGTGCTTACCTCAAGGGGATTCTGCCTTGTGGGTAGGGATGGCATTGGGAGGTTCCTGCTGGTTCTTACAGGCTCAGGCTCTGGAGATGGACAACTTCCTGCTGGAGGCCAAGCCTGTGGAGAATGAAGCATCTCTCTAGTAAGCAAGCCTCCATCTTCTCTCTTACACTCTTTTCTTACCCAGAACGCTCCCTCCTGCTTTCTGCCAACCCATATCTCCCTCATCCCTCAAGACGGGCTTCGGCCTGAAGTGGCGGCTCCTTCTTCAGTTCCTGCAGCAATGACTGGCTGCACTGGCTGCTGACCTGTCTCCTGTTGCACTGCGAGTATCTCATTTGCTTGTTTGCTTTTTTGAACATTCTGGTATACAAGCCCCAATTACTCAGATTGAATTCTCCCTGAAGACAGGGACAGCAGTTACAGACTCTGGCTATCACAGGGGAGGCCTTTGCCTTGTTTTCTGCTATTGATTCAGACCCCACTGGCTAGGCAAGGGATCCTGGATGCAGATCCTGGAAGGCAGGCACTCACCTCTGAGGAGATTTTCTTGGGCAATGGGGCCGGCACCTCTGGTTCTTCCACAGTCCTCTCTGGCTGCTGAGCCTCGCGGCTCATCTTTACCACAGCCTTTCGCTCCTGTTGTTGCCTGGCCATCTGCTTTGCCTTCTCCTCTTCCTCCTGCTTCTTCTTCTCCTCAGCCATGGACTCAAATTTTGCCTTCAGTCCACGGGCACCACTGGAAGCTTCAGACACAGGCAAGAATAATTGAGTTGTCTTGGATGAAAGTGGGGGGACAGTGACAGGCTTGAAGAAGCAACCGGAATCAGTGAAATATATAAGAGGTGAGAAGATGGGGAGGGGACTGCAAGGAGTGGGGTAAATAGAGAAGTACTGATGGAGGAACAAGGGGATTATAGGAAGATGGTGTAGCCCTGAAGCCTAGATTTCCATCTAGCCAGGATGTGCTACCTCAGACCCTTGTCCTTTCTAAATCAGAAGCCTTGCTCTCCTAACCAGAGACCTTTCCCGTCCACATTCCTTAAATCTGTATGCCCTCTGGCCACCACCCTACCCTCTACCCCCAATACCAAACTCCCATGTCTATCTATCCTTCCCAAGCCATTTCACTCCCTCTCTGTGTTCTCTAGGAGCCTGAATGGTGCAAGCCGTTTGCTATCAGCTGCTAACCTAAAGATTGGCAGTTCAATCCTACCAAGCAGCTCTATGAAAGAAAGGCCTGGCAATCTGCTTCCATAAAGATAATAGCCAAGAAAACCCTATGGAGCAGTTCTACCTGGTAACACATGGAATTACCATGAGTTGGAGCCTGACTTGAAGGCAGCCAACAACTCTGTGTCTTTTGCCCCCAGTTCTTTTCCCAATGACACACTATCTCTCAGTCTTCTTAACCTGATTTTTGTAGGAGAGAGAATCTGGCATATGAGGGTAGGGGTCAATTCTACCTCAGCTAATATAGATAGTAAAATACATGGAGGCGATAGCCTGGGGAACAGAAAGAATAAGCAGGGAGAGGAGGTTGAGTAGCACAGGGAGAGGAGGTTGAGTAGCACAGAGAGAGGGAACCCTTAAGACTCACCAGCCTCTATGGGCGTCGTCTTCTTATAAGCAGTGGTTGGGGCCTCCATTTCATTGAAGCCAACAGCACTCTGTAGGTAGGAGAACAGTATGTTGCGGGGTGGGGGTTTGGGAGGGTGTGGCAGTGACCCAACAGGCAGTACTGGGGGCTGGGGCCATTGCAGGAGGTATCCCTAACCATTTGATTCTCAACAGTTGGACCGGGTATTCCAGTTTTACTGTTTTGTGACAGAGAGAGGGGTTAAAATGTTCTAAACTAGTGGGCTCATCTCTCCTTTTTGCAAGCTCAGCACACCTACAATCTTACCTCTTCAAGCCCAGCTGCCTGGAACACAGCATGGCCCCTGGCTGATGCATGAGGAGGAGATGGTATAGCGGAGGACAGTGACATGAGTGGGAAAAGACTAAAGAATGGGTTAAGCAATGGGACAGCCAATCCATGAATATTCAAGTCTAACACCACCTTTCCCTGGTGTCTGTCTCTCTCCCTTTCTCTCTCTGCCTCCTTACTCTCCTCAGTTAAAGCCGAGGCCTCTGAAGACATGCTCATTAGATGCAGAGGGCAGTCAATGGGGAGTACAGGCCTTGGGGACCTAGCTCCACTGTTCCTTCCTTTCCCCAGCTTTTCTTCTCACTCTTCTCTGCCCACTTCAGATGCAGTTTAGGGAATTCTTCTCAGCACGTTGTTGTTCTGGTGATTTACCTTATCTACTCGGTCCTTCTGGATCCCATACTGGCCACCAAAGCCCTTGGCATAATCTGAAGAACAGAAAGGTGTGAGAGTCACAACAGGAGATTAAAATGCTGGGAATGGTTGGGGAGAGGGAACAGGGGAAGCAGAGACCAGAAGACAAGATTGTGGGAAATTAAGAGATATAAGAGGGAATGTGAGAATCAGGATAGAGAGAGGCATGGAAGGGAAGAGAAGGAAAGGGATGGGAGAAAAGTAGTTGGGAAAGAATGCTGGAGAGAAAAACACGGGAAAAAGGAAGCATAAAAAGAGAGAAGTGACAGGAAAGGAGAGAATTGAAAGGAAGAAATAGGAACAAATGTTAAAAGGCGAGCCCCCCAGACATCCCAACGTATCCCAGAGAAGAAGTAGACCTCTCTGTCATCTGTGGGACAAAGGGGCCTCTAAGACTCATAGCCTAACCATCCCTCTGCCTCCATCCAGCCTGGTCCTTCAACTCCCCCTCTTCTTTGGCCTCCCTCCTCTGCCTTGGTCCTAATCTTGCTGTTTTCCTCTTCACCCCTCTTGGTGTCCTCCACTCACACACACTTTCTCTTCACCCACCTCCTCCACTGAACATCTACCTTCTGCTTTCTAGGGCTTCTAGATCACTCTATCTGCGGCCTCTCTCCTCCTCAACCCCAACTCACCTTTCTGGGACTCGTGCTTCTCCGTCTCTCCCTTGTAGTCATACCCCAGGGCTGCCTTGTCCTGTTTATCTTTCTCCACCCCATAACGGCCACCGAAGCCACGGGAGTAATCTGTGGTTGAAGAAGCAGTCATGAGAGGGCTCGTAGATCACTCTATCTGGGACCTCTAGGGCTCCTAGATCACTCTATCTGGGACCTATCTCCTCCTCAACCCCAACTCACCTTTCTGGGACTCGTGCTTCTCCGTCTCTCCCTTGTAGTCATACCCCAGGGCTGTCTTGTCCTGTTTATCCTTCTCCACCCCATAACGGCCACCAAAGCCACGGGAGTAATCTGTGGTTGAAGAAGCAGTCAAGAGAGGGCTCGTAGATCACTCTATCTGGGACCTCTAGGGCTCCTAGATCACTCTATCTGGGACCTATCTCCTCCCCAACCCCAACTCACCTTTCTGGGACTCGTGCTTCTCCGTCTCTCCCTTGTAGTCATACCCCAGGGCTGCCTTGTCCTGTTTATCCTTCTCCACCCCATAACGGCCACCGAAGCCATGGGAGTAATCTGTGGGTGGTTGAAGAAGCAGTCATGAGAGCCCACCCTCAACCCGCAGGAAAGTACTGGAAAAAAGAGAAGTCAGAAGGAACTATGTAGGGTGGGAGAGGCCTGGGAATAGAGCAGGACTTGAATATAGGTGAATTAAAGAGAAACAGTGTCCTAAGGCTTCTTCCGTAAGCTTTCCTTCAACACGGCTAACTCCTGTCCTCTCCCACTTTCATCCCAAGATGAGAAAATCATTCCATTTTTCTCCCTCCTTCTTCAAGGAAACTGCAACTAGAGAGTGAGGGGAGAGACTTCTGGAAAACAAAAGGCAGATGAACCTGAAATGGATGCCTATCCCTGTGCCCATACAAAAACAGAATTATGAGCTAAAATATAACAACCTTTTTTTTTTTTTTTTAATAGTGAAACTCAAAAGGAAGAAACATTTCTGGATCCAAAAGCAAAGAGATGAATCAGAGCAGTACATATGCTAGTAATTATGAGCTGACGCCACAGAAGCACCAAGGGTGTTTTAGTCCCAAGTGCCTAGGGGTTAGGATCTAGGGTCTGGGTTTCCAGCTGCTCATACAGGAATGGGGGTGGAGAGCAGGAAATGAGGCCCTGCCCACTACTCTAAAGGGTTCTAGAAAAATTCTACTCACTAGTTCAGAGAAATGGTGAAGGGGTTTGTAGCCTGTTCAGCATTTAGTAGGCGGAAAATTTACCTATGAGACCTGGAAACTTCAGGCCTATACCTGGGAATTGAATATAAATATCCAATTTTATACTACTTAGTGATACAGGAACTCTAAGCTGAGACATTAATTTAGATCCTGATCCAGGAAAATATATGCCATGGAAAGAGTAAGCATAAGAAAGGTGGGATGAATAGGAAGCAAAGTAGACCTCAAGACAAAAGGGATTACGATGACATAATGATAAAAGAGTGATTCATAGGGACTGTATGCATCCATCAGAAAAATGTATGCTGGTATACACCTATTAACAGAATCAAAATTCATGCAGCAAAAAAAGACAAAACTAAAAAGAGAAGTTCCAGAAGAAGGAAACTTTTAACATGCCCTTTTTCATTAATTGATGGAACATACAGATACACCAAAATAATAATAATAATACTAATAATAATCAGTAAAATTATAGAAGATCTAAAGAACACTATCAACCAACAAGACTTAATTGGTATTTACAGAATACTATACCCCAAAACTGCAGAATAGACGTTCTTTAAACACACATAAAACATTCACCAAGGTAGACCATGTGCGGTCCATACAATAAGTCACCATGTATGTTAGAGGTCACATTCTCTGATCAGAGTAGAATTAAATTAGAAAATCCATAACAATATAAAGAAATCTAGAAAAACCCTCAATACCTGGAAAATAACACACTTCTAAATTACCCAAAGAAGAAATCATGAGGAGATATTTTGAATCGAATGAAAATAAAAACACAACATATTTGTGGAATGCAGCAAAAACACAGTGTTTAAAGTGCCATATTAGAAAACAAAGACTTGGAATCAGTTATCTACATTTCTTTTTTAAGAAGCTAGAAAAAGGATAAACTAAGCCCACATTGTGTAGAAGGAAAAAACAGCAAGGAAAACAGCAGAGATTAATAAAATTTTAAAACAAAGAAAATTAACAAAGCCAAAAGTTAGTTCTTTGGAAAGAACAATAAAGTTGAGAAATCTCTAGCGCGAAAAATCGATTACAGAAAAGAAAAACACAAATTAACAGTATCAGAAATCAACATGAGCATATCACTATGATCATATAGAATTAAAAAGAAAATAAGGGAATGCTACGAATGAATTTATGCCAATAAATTAGATAACCTAGGTAGAATTCTAATTGAACAGTAACAAGGATGAAGATGTAGCCTTACTGGGCCTTAGTAATTACAGGGCTAACTGCTGCTGGTGTTGCTGGTTCATTCTCTTTTGCCTGAGTCTGTCTGTCCTGGTTTCTCCTGAGGCTGTGGCTGGGTTACCAGAGCCAGCCCTCTCAAATGCTGAGAAGATTTGTAGCAAAAACAATCAATTTATTGTAACTGATTTTCTAATCCCTTGAAAAGCACAACATACCATCACTGACTTAAGAAAAAATTGAAAAGACTAAACAGCTCTATATCTATTTAAGAATTGTATTCATAATCATCAAAAACAGAAAATGAAGAAAGAAAAAATGGTCCATTACTATTAAACCCCCTAGAACTCAGCCAAAAATAAAGGTAAAATTTTTACATATGGGGCACTTTCTCAACCCAGGGCACATGAAATTCCCACAAAACAAATACCCCTCCTCTCCACTGAAGTAAGTTTGCAAACAGAAATCACAAACTATCAAGGAAATAAATTACCATGAAGGAAAGCAGATTAATAAAACAGAAAAGTTGGCACTCCCAAGAACTGTTAATAACAATATGAAAGAAACTATAAAAGAAATAGGCTTAAAATAATTAAAGAGCTTAAAAAAGGAGTTTAAAAAAAAACATAATGAAAGTATAAGACAAACAGAATTAGCGGATTTGCAAAAGAACCAAAGGAAACTTCTAGAAATGAAAAAATCTGAATGAAAAGTCAAAAATCTAATGGACAGCTTAAACAATAATTCAAAACAGCTGAAGGAAGAATTAATCAATTTAACATAGATCTCAGGGTACTACCCAGAATGCAGCACAGGGGGATAAAGAGATGAAAATAGAGAAGAGAAACTACAGACATGGAGGTGAGAATGAAAAGGTCTAACACACATCTAACAGGAGTTCCAGAAGAAGGAATAGAAGAGAATGGAGAGTCACTATCCAAAGAGAAAAATCCGTGAGAATATTCCATAATTTAAAAAGGTCATGTCTCAGATGGAATACAAATAGTAAGTGTGACAGAGGATATAAAAATAGATCTAACACCTGGACACATCCTGATGATATTGCAAAATATCAGAGACAAGAAGAAAATCTTAAAAGAGAGAAAGAACACACGTTATCTACAAAGGAATGATGATTAGAGGGACACAAGGAGATGCTCCCAAGACAATGAAATAATATCTTCAAAGTGATGGAGGGAAAATAACAATGAAGAGTGGGGCAAAATAAAGACATTCTTCTGACTGAAAAAAATCATCAAAGGATGTGCTTTAGCAAGGAGGAAATTAATCCTAGGTGTGAACTGTAAGAAACGGTAAAAAATGATGAGCTAGGAAATTGGTAAATATGTGGGTCAATTTAAATAAGCATTCACTAAGTGATAATAATGATTGATTTTTGTGGAGTTTAAAAGCAAGATAAAACCAAAACACCGGCTCTAATATGGTTGGTAGAAAAATTGCAGTTGAAAAGTTGTTTCCTTTATTACTCAGAAGGAAGATAGTGATTTTAAATTTTAAGTCAAAGATGCACATTAAAATTTAGGGATAACCTCTAAAAATAAAGGAGTAGAATGCATTGTTTATAATCTATTAGAGGGAAATGAAGGACAAAAGAAAACTCGATCAATGTTATAAAAAGCAGTATGGAAAAAAGAAGCGGGTACACACTTGGATTAAAAAATAAATAAGATAATGGAGAGCTGGATTTTGGAGCTAAAGAGAGCTGGTGACAGCTCTTGATGAGGAAGTCTGAGCAGAATAGCAGGTCAGTGGGGTTGCTGAGGCTGAGGGGTAGCAGAGTCCTTGCCTTTCTGAGATGTGTGCTTCTCCACTTCTCCTTTGTAATCAAAGCCAACCGCTGACTACAGAGAAAAGAAGAGAGAACTGGTTAAAGAGTCGGGGCCCACCATTTCTTCCCCTCCTTGCCTTAACTTTACTCCAGCTGAGCCCCAGAGCTACATGGTAATGTCATTGTTAGGTGCCGTTGAGTCGATTCGGACTCATAGGGGCCCTGTGTACAACAGAAGGAGACACTGCCCCCGGTCCTGCGCCATCATTGCTATGTCTGAGCCCATTGTCGTAGCCACTATGAGGTTAGGTATCAACATATTCAGTCCTAGAGTCAGCCAGAATCCAGATGTTCCTGGTTGCCTCCCATTCCACCAAAATCTATGGAGCTACGTCCCCACCTGACTCAGTAACTATGGGTTTGGGAGCAAGTCTAGGCTTTGCGTCTTAAAAGCTAATTCAGTTTGTGGTTCCTTGGGCTGAAGATGTGACAAGGAGAGATCAGACAAAGGTAGGAGGGGCCAAGATGAAACAGGAAATTCCATCGGATTACAGTGGATCTTGGTTGTTGTGTGCTGTCAGTGGGTTTCGACCTTAGGATCCTATAGGGCAGAGTAGAACAGCCCCAGAGGGTTTCCTAAACTGTAATCTTTACACAGGCAGATCGCCAGGTCCTTCCTCCCAAGGAACATTAGTGCATTTGAGCCACCAACCTTTTGCTTAGCACTTGAGCGCTTAACCATTAAAAAAACCATTTACTGCCTTTAAAAATCACCTTTTGCCCCTTTCCTTTTCTCTTTATAGTACGTTTTGAACTTTCTGGGGTTTTTTTTTTTCCTCTACAATGCAAACAAATAACTTTCTAGCACTCAGCTTTAAGGATTCAGGCCCACCTAATTAGCACCTGCTGGCAAAAAAAAAAAAAAAAGGAGGAAACCCTGGTGGCATAGTGGTTAAGAGCTACAGCTGCTAACCAAAAGGTCAGCAGTTCAAATCCACCAGGTGCTCATTCTATTCTGTCCTATAGGGTCTCTATGAGTTGAAATCGACTCGATGGCAAGGGGTTTGGTTTTTGGTTTGGTTGGTAAAAAGGAATAGCAGATAGCTGTGGAAAAAAAAAAAAGTCTTTCTCTGAGCAACTGCATGGGAGAAAAACACTCTTCTGCGCCGTTAAAATTAGCTCAAAGAATCTGATGCAATGAAGTATGGAACTGAGAACCTCAAGGAGTGTCAATGAGTCTTACTCTCTTGTGCAGAGTATCTTCCTGTAATCCTACTGTCCTTTCTATCTGTCTTTAAAACTGGTTTTTGTTTTTGTAGAAAGGAGTCTTTAAAACACCCACACTTCAGAGATTAATGTCAAATCCTGTGAAAAGTAGCCACTTTCTAAAAACATTATAATCCTAATTAGGTGTTTCACTTGATTATTTGTGCCATGGTAATAATATTTAAACAGACACCCCTGGTTTCCTAAAAGGCATAATAATTACAAGGTTTCTCTATTAAGCCAAAAGAGGAGTTTCGGAATTTTCCTCTTCTCTCTTCAGCATACAATAACAACTCATGACTTAAAGGATTCCTTACTCAAACAGAGAGTTTGCGAGTCTTTGTCTCATTTAAATTAACGCCTTTTAGCTCAGTATGTGGCCTCCGACGTGGCACCAGGGAACTTGCTGACAGAAGTCCTGGGAGCTAGCATCCTCTGCCCTGTTCTTCCACAGAAGAAGCATGGGCCCACATTCAAGGATGAGTGTCAGTAGGTCCAGCATGATTTGAGGTGGGCAGCATAGGGGGAGAGTTGTCACTTACCTCGTCTGCCCTGTCTCTCTCAACTCCGTATTTGCCCCCGAAGCCTCTGGCAGCATCAGTCTGAGAAGAGTGTTTCTCCACCTCAGCAACATACTCATGGCCCACAGCACTCTGAGAAAATCAGGAACAGAGTGAATGATAAGATAAAAACAGCTGTGAAAAAATAGAGAGACACAGAGATGGGACGGAATGTAAGAATACAAGAAATTCCATTCTGGGTTAGGCTCATAGCCTCTGATGGTTGGTGCCAAGAAGTATGCTGGGAGAGCAAGGTGACTTCTGGAACACCTCCCTGATGCTTCTTAAATACCATTTGGAATCCAACATTCAGAAAAGTTTGAAAAGATGGGCTGGGAGGCAGAATAGAGACTAGATAGATGAAGCTGTATCTAAAGCAGGGAAAAAAAAAAAAGTGAAAACAAGGGCTTTGTCCATCAGAACAGAAACGAAGGTGGGGATGGGGAGACACCAGTCAGGTCTGAATGGACATCATAGCTAGAATTGAATATTTCGCATAAATGGCCTGCTGTTCAGGATCTTTGCCCCCTTGTAGCTATCAAAGTTCAGAAGCGCCACTCTAGCCCTGATAGTTAACAGTGACTGACGCTTCATACCAAAGGAGGTTAGTAGACAATACTGGGAGTAGTCCAAAAGAGCAGCTAAGTCAGCCCCTTCCACTCTTAACTCCACCTACCTGTTTTGTTTTCTATTTGGTTTTGATACATATTTCTCTTATAATATGTAGATACGAATGTTTTCATAATCTGAGAACTAAGTAATATGTATGTCAAAGCAAATAATGATACCATCTTTTTTTTATTTGCAAAGTCTCAATTAGAGACTTTGAAAGAAGAAGTTAGAAAGCTTCTCTTTCCTCCTGTATATCCGATCCCACGCTGGGATAAACACTAGCACCAACACTGATTTGAAGTTCTGCCCCATATGAGTTCCTGGATACTCATTTTGCAGTATTTCTGTGTCTGTGTAGGACAGTTTCACTTTACTTGTTGAATTTACATTTTTTATATTTAATGAAGAAAGGAAATTCCATGTTCATGTTTGGGGGGCATCTAATGGATAAGTTCACATAATATTTTTCACACCCATGTCTATAATACATACATGACATATACAAAAAGAGCACTGACTAAACAATAAAATAAAGAACAGAAGTTGCAGAGTACACATAATATAAAGACATTGAAAAGCAGAAAACAAGTTAGAAACATATTTTCCTCTCTCTACTTGCACTCCCTATGCCTAGCCTAGGAGTTACAGCACAGCTGGGGTTACGGTAGGCCAGTCCTTCTAAATATATGTGGACTCTTTATTTTAGGCCCCAAACAAATGCTGTACTTTTGAGTAAGTTTTAACCATAAAACCAACAAATTTTTCAATGTATCCTTTTTTTTTTTTAGCCCTTTCAACGTACCTTGTCCATTCGGTCTCTTTCTACCCCAAACCGGCCTCCGTAACCATGCGATGCTTTGGGCCCCGATTCCATCTCCTTCTTCTTGAGAATGCCATGTTCTTCTGACACTTTGTTCCTCAGCTGGTGGATGCTGGAAGTAACCACAGGACAGAGACTCATGTAGCACACGGAGGTCAACATACCTGCCTTCTTAGAAAGAAGGAAATCTTGAGGTCTGTTCTGTCTGTTTTTAGCAATAACTTGAGCCTGCAAAATAAAATACTGACGGGTCTGGGAGTAAGAGATCAATGTGGCCTACATACCATTGTTGTTGTTAAGTGCCGTTGATAGTCGGTTCTGACTCATATGTACCATAGCTTGATTTAAACTCTCTGTAAGCCACTATTATTCCCGTTAGTCTATTATTTTGCTCGCTAACTTCCTGATCTTTAATCCCATTTTTCATGTTCCTAAATATTAAGAAAAAAAACCCAAACCCATTGCCATCGAATCGATTCTGACTCATAGTGACCTTACAGGACAGAATAGAGCTGCCCCATGAAGTTCACAAGGAGTGGCTGGTGGATTTGAACTGCCAACCTTTAGGTTAGAAGCCAAGTTCTTAACCACTGTGCCATCAGGGCCCTAAATATTAGAGGACTCTAATACCTATATTCTAGTAATTGAGTATTTTTTCTCTCCAAATGCATTTGCTTTCTACCAACTAGGTAATTTGTCTAAAAAAAAAAATAATTGTTTTTTTTTTTACTAAAGCACAGAAATATGCATATTTTTTGACCCACACATTCTTGTCTTGGGAGTCTATGCCAAGGACATAATTTTAAATATGGCAAAGCTTAATTGTAAAAAATAGTAAGAATCAAGAAACAGTCTATATGGCCAAGAATTGGTGAATAGTTATACAACTTGCAATATCATCTTTCAGTGGCATATTAAGAAGTCATTAAAAATAATGCTTATAAAAAATGTAGCATTGGAAAATTTATCTATATATGAATATTTTCTGTACTTTCTTGTCGTGAATCAGCCCCCTCTCTCCAAAAAGCCTGATAATTTCTCAGAGAACTAATAATTGATAAAAACTAAGCAATAAAATTCACTCATCACTAATTTCTGTAACACTTCAGGACTGAAATAACCTTGATTTGGGACACCTCTACTCCTAAGAGAAAGGAGCCCTGATGGGACAAATGGTTAAGTGCTCAGCTACTGCTTCCATAAAGTTCACAGCAAAGAAAAGCCTATGGGGCAGTTCTACTCTGTTACATGGGGTCACTATGAGTTGGAATCAACTAGACCACACCTAACAACAGCCACAACTCCTAAAAGAAACACTAAAAGCAAGCATCTACTTTCTAAGGTCACATTCACTTTCATTTTTACCATGAAAATGGCTGTAACACTGGAGTGTAGAGATAGACATCTCCGCAAACCTGTTTGGCCAACAAGTGACAATCAGGACTGATATTTGGACACATGTAATGACCCCCTGGGGATTCTTATAAACATTTGGGCGAAAGAACTCTAAATAAAAATTCCACTTCCTGTAGCAAGCAATGGAAGTTTAGAGTATTGAAATAGCAGCAATGTTACTGGGTCTTCATCTATAATCACTATTAGGAAAACTAGACCTATTGGTTATAGTCGAATAGCCTTCTCACAGTGGGAATTCTCTTTAATGGAAGAATAGATCCACCTGGTGGCCTTGTGTGATAAACTCATTAATGGCCTTTAAAAACACCTCCTCAGTTTTAACAGGAAGGGAAGCTTGAAATAGAAAGCTGGCTTTGAGCCAGACGAAATGGGGCCAAATGCTGGAAGAACCCTCTGTACCCATGACTGCTCTAAACCCTCTGGCAGTAGTGAAAGCAGAGATCCTTGTGTTGCTAGTTCATCAACACCAGCAATTTAGAACTGTGTTTAGGGTCAAAAAGAGCTATTGGTTCCAAGAACATATGAATGACTATCCAACATTCTCCAACTCAAGTATTCAGAGGAAGAATGAAGAAAATGTGGCCAAATCTTGCTTTCAAATGGGAAAAATTCACAAAAATCCTCAGTGAACCCAGTGATTCGATCATAGCTATATTATAGCTGAAACTGGTTTTTAAAATCAATTAGAAAATGAGTTGCAGAAATGTCCACCTAATGGACGACAGCACAGCACAAGGCCAGTCAGGGGATCATGCCTATAGATGGTGTAATTTGAATGAAAATGTCGAGGCCTGAGTAGACCCCACTTCTTACCAAATTTTTTAGGCCGTAGCTGAGCCCACTTCACGTGGGTCCTAGCTATATCATTCCTTTATTCAATAAATATGAATTAAGCAACTTTGGAGTGTCAGGCATTGTTAGGCTTCAAGGATACAAAGATGATAAATGTATGGAGATAGCAGTCAGGTAGAACAAATAGATGGGAAAACCGAAAATTATAATTCAGTGTGCTAAATGACAGGCCTAAGAAATTTTTGACACCTTATCTCTGAGATTCCTGTTGGAAGTTTTAAAATACATTGGAATTTTTCTGTTTACGGTGATGGGAAATTTGGCAACAATTATGGGTGATGGTTACACAACATGAGTAATATAATTGATATAACTAAACTGTACACCTGAAAAATGTTGAATTGGCAAATTTGTGTTCTATATGTTTTTACGACAATTAAAAAAAAAAAACCTTGGAATTGATAACACAGCAGTTTCTTAAAGGTTATAGTTTATGAAAACCAAAGAAAATCTAGGAACTCAAAGATGAATACAGAGAAAAAAAAAAAATGAGAAAGGCTGGGTATTTTGTCTTTACTGCAAAATTAAAAGCACAAAGATGAATGATAAACTCGAAGGTCTTAATTCACAGACAACATGATCATGTATGTAGAAAACCTAAAGAATTTACCAAAAAAAAAAAAGCTACTAGAATTTTAAATGCATTCAATAAGGTCATTAGATAAAAGCCAATTGTATTTCTACATGCTAACCACAAACATTTGGAAATTGAAATTTAAAAATAAATACCATTTACAATTGCTTGAAATAACTTGAAATATTGAGGATAAATTTAACAAAATATGTGCAAGAACTGAACACTGAAAATGTTTCTGAAAAATTTAAAGAAGACCTAAATAAATGAAGAGATATCCATGTTCATAAACTGGAAACCTCAATATCTTCAAGAGGTTCATTCTCCCTAAAATGATCTATAGATTCAATACGATCCAAATTAATATTCCAATAAGTACTTTTTTAAGAATTGACTAGCTGATTCAAAAATGTATGTGGAAATATAAAGTCTTGAAATAATTTTTTTAAAAGTCTTTTTTTTTTGTTTTAAATCTTTAAAATGACAAGGTTTATTAAAATGTTCTTTTATTAAACCAAAAAACCACTGCTGTCAGGTCGATTCCGACTCATAGCAACCCTATGGGACAGGGTAGAACTGCCCCATAGAGTTTCCAAGGAGCACCTGGTGGATTCAAACTGCCGACCTCTTGGTTAGCAGCTGTAGCACTTAACCACTACACCACCAGGGTTCTCTTATTACCGTTTATAAATCCTGTGATTCAGGATTTGTGGGATTTCTACTATATAACCATAGTCCCTTAGAGTAGTTACCAAGCAACATGATAGCCTTAAAAGTTACCAGTGTCCTAAGTTTTTTGTGAAGGTGCAGGTGTTTGGACAGAGGGGATAGTGTTCTGTCTGACTCATTCATTCTTCATCAACATCACCTATAGATAGAGCATGAGAGACTCATGAGAAAAAGGAGTTTTCATTACTGTGTGTGTACCAGTTCTATAACGGGTGGGTTGTTCTGAACTGAAGACCAGTGGGCCTGTTATGAGTGAAGCCACTCTGTTATGTGAGGGGGTGGGTTTAATCACAAGACTGAATTCATGCATTTGGGTGAATACCACCATCCCACCTCCACTGAGACCACTTATCATATGGTCACCCACCTTAATTTTGAAATCCAGTGGACTCGCCTCAGTTCCCTACTACTTGACTGCTTTATGTCATTTGGCATTGCTGAAACTCTCACAGAAATCTCCATTATTTTTTTTAAATAAGAAAAGAGTTGGAGAACTAACTGATTTCAACATTTATCACAAAGTTACCAAAAGTGACTTCATTACTGAGCTAAAAAGTATCTTGGGGCCCTACTCTCAGGGTTTCTCCAGTCTCTATAAGGCCATTAAGTCTAGTCTTTTTTGTGAGTTAGAATTTTGTTCTACATTTTTCTCCAGCACTGTCTGGGACCCTCTTTCCTGATCTCTGTCAGAGCAGTCAGTGGTGGTAGCTGGGTGCCATCTAGTTGTACTGGACTCAGTCTGGTGGAGGGTGTGGTAGTTGTGGTCCATTAGTCCTTAGGATTAACCTTTCCCTTTTATGTTTAGTTTTCTTCATTCTCCCTTGCTCCCAAAGGGGTGAGACCAGTGGAGTATCTTAGCTGGCCACACACAGGCTTTTAAGACCCCAGAAGCTACTCACCAAAGTAGAATGTAGAACATTTTCTTTATAAACTACGTTATGCCAATTGAGCTAGATGGTCCCAGAGACCATAGACCCTACAGCCCTCAGCCCAGCAATTCAGTCCCTCAGGGAGTTTGGATGAGTCTATGGAGCTTCCATGACCTTGCCTTGTACGTATTGTGCTGGCTTTCCTAGTATTGTGTGCTGTCTTTTCCTTCACCAAAGTTACCACTTACCTATTGTCTATTTAGTGTTTTTCCATTCCCAACTCTCCCCTCCCTCGTAACCATCAGAGTTCATTTCATTTTGTGTGTAAACCTTTTCATGAGTTTTTATAGTAGTGGTCCTATACAATATTTGTCCTTTTGTGATTGACTTATTTCATTCAGCATAATGCTCTACAGATTCATTCATGTTGTGAGATGCTTCTCAGATTCATCACTCTTCTTTAGCGTTGCACAATACTCCATTGTGTGCATGTAGCACAGTTTGTTTATCCATTCATCTGTTGATGGGTATCTAGGTTGTTTCCATCCTTTTGTATCGTGAACAATGCTGCAATGAACACAGGTATGCATATGGCTCTTTCTGTAACGGCTCTTATTTCTCTAGAATATATTCCTAGGAATGGGATTGTTGGATCATATGGTATCTCTATTTCTAGCTTTCTAAGGAAGCGCCGTATCATTTTCCAAAATGGCTGCATCATTTTACATTCCCACCAGCAGTGCATAAGAGTTCCAGTCTCCCTGCAGCCTCTCCAACATTGTTATTTTCTGTTTTTTGATTCATGCCAGTAATGCTGGGGTGAGATGGTATCTCATTGTGGTTTTGATTTGCATTTCTTTAATGGCTAATGCTCATGAGCACTTCCTCATGTGTCTGTTAGCTGCTTGAATGTCTTCTTTGAGAAGTGTCTGTTCATTTCCTTTGCTCATTTTTTAATTGGATTAGGCCTTGGTCAGATTTGTAATAGCCAAAAATTTTTTTCCAGTCTGTGGGTTCTCTTGTAACTCTTTTGGTGAAGTCTTTTGATGAGCCTAAGTGTTTAATTTTTAGAAGATCCTGGTTATCTACCTTAACTTCTGGAGTTTGTATGTTGTTAGTTATGGTTTGTATCCTGTTAATACCCTCAATGAGATGGACTGACACAGTGGCTGCAACAATGCGCTCAAGCATAGTGATTGTGAGGATGGCGCAGGACCAGGCAGTGTTTCATTCTTCTATGATCTTTAGAGTTTTTGGTTATATTTTGGTCTTTTATCCATTTTGAATTAGTTTTTGTATATGGTGTGAGGTATGAGTCTTGTTTCATTTTTTTTTGCAGGTGGACATCCGGTTTTGCCAGCACCATTTGTTAAAAAGACTGTCTTTTCCCCATTTGATGGACTTTGGGCCCTTGTCTAAGATCAAGCAGCCATAAAATGGATGGATTTACATCTGGGTTCTCAATTCTGTTCCATTGGTCAATGTGTCTATTGTTGTACCAGCACCTGGCTGTTTTGACTACCATAGCTGTATAGTAGGTTCTGAGGTCAGGTAGTGCAAGTCCTCCTACTTTATTCTTCAATAGTGCTTTACTTATCTGGGGCCTCTTCCCTTTCCATATAAGTTAATGATTAGTTTTTCCCTCTCTTTAAAGGATGTTGTCGGTATTTGGATCGGCATTGCATTGTATTTGTAAATTGCTTTGTTGTTGTTAGGTATCGTCGAGTTGGTTCCGACTCATAGCGACCCTATGCACAACAGAACGAAACACTGCCAGGTCCTGAGCCATCCTTACAATCATTGTTATGGTTGAGCTCATTGTTGCAGCCACTGTGTCAATCCACCTCATTGAGGGTCTTCCTCTTTTCCACTGACCCTGTACTCTGCCAAACACGATGTCCTTCTCCAGGGACTGAGCCCTCCTGACAACATGTCCAAAGTATGTAAGACACAGTCTCGCCATCCTTGCTTCTAATGAGCATTCTGGTTGTACTTCTTCTAAGAGTAGAATTATATTTTCACAATGTTGAGTCTACTCTCCATGAGCATTGTATGTTTTTCCATTTATGTAGTTCTCTTTTGATAACCATAAAAAGTTTTTGATAAATTGGACTTCATCAGAATTAAAAACTTCTGTGCTTCAAAAATATCATTAATGAAATGAAAAGGCAAGTTACGCTCTGGAAGAAAGCATTTATAAAATGTATTTCTGACGAAGGACTTGTATCCAATATATATAAAGAACTCTTAACACAAAATAATAATAAGATGAACAACCCACTTTAAAAGTGAAAAAAATATATGAACAGACCCCTCAAAATGAAAATATATAAAGATACATAAATGGCACATGAAAAGATGCTCAATAAAGTTAGTCATCAAATAAGTACAAATTAAAATCACTGCATACCCACTACCACCACCGCCACCCATTGCCATCAAGTCGATTCCGACTCATACTGACCCTATAGGACAGAGTAGAGCTGCCCCATAGAGTTTCCAAGCAGCACCTGGTGGATTCAAACTGCTGACCTTTTTGGTTAGCAGCTGTAACACCTAACCACTACACCACCAGGGTGGGCGAAATTAAAAATACTAACAATCCCAAGTGCTGAAAAGGATGTGGAGCAATTGAAACTCAAAAATTTCTAATGGGAAATGAAAAATGTTAAATGCTCCTTGGAAAACAGCTTGGCAGTTTCTTATAAAGTTAAACACACACTATATGACCCAGCAGTCAAGAAATCAAATGATATATTGCACCGGGCAAATCTGCTGCAAAAGACCTCTTTAAAGTGTTAAAAACAAAGGTGTCACCTTCAAGACTAAGTTGCACCTGACCCAAGCAAGCCTCAGTTACCTCATATGCATGTGAAAGCTGGACAATGAATCAGGAAGATGGAAGAAGAATTGACACCTTTGAATTACAGTGTTGGTGAAGAATATTGAATATACCAGGGATTGCCAGAAGAATGAACAAATCCATCTTGGAAGAAATACAGCCAGAATGTTCCTTAGAAGCAAGGACGGTGAGACTACATCTCACATACTTTGGACACATTATCAGGAGGGATCAGTCCCTGTAGAAGGACATCATGCTTGGTAAAGTAGAGGGTCAGCGAAAAAGAGAAAGACCCTCAATGAAATGGATTGACACAGTGGCTGCAACAGTGAGCTCAAGCATAATGATTGTGAGGATGGCACAGGACCAGGCAGTGTTTCATTCTTTTGTACATAGGGTTGTTGTGAGTCAAAACTGACTTGACAGCACCTGACAATAACGACATATGTACGACCCAGCAATTCCACTCCTAGGTTGTTTCCCAATAAAAATATATATTAACAAAAAGATTTCTGTACAAATGTTTATAGAGCTTTATTTGTAATAGCCCCAAACTATAAACAAACCGAAAGTGCATTAGTGGGGTAATAAATAAAACCACACTGTGCTATATCCATACAATGGGATACTACTTAACAATGAAGAGGGACGAAAGACGAATACACACAACATAGGGGTGGATCTCAAAACATTACGCTGAGTTAAAGAAGCCAGACATAAGAGTACATTCTGTATTATCCCAATACATAAAATTCTAGGACAGGTAAAACTAATGTATACGGACAAAAAGGAGATCAGTGCTCACATCCAACCATGGGTAGGGATGACAGTTATTGACTGCAGGGAGGCACAAGGGAACTTTTTGTGGTCAGGGAAATATTCAATATCTTGATTGTGCTAGTGGCTACATGGGTGTATATTTTTCAACGCTCATCGAGTTATTTACTGAAAATGATTATACGTCAATAAAGTTGTTTCTTAACCATTAAAAAAAAAAAGAAAGCATTAAATGAAAGATAGATTTGGGGGCACTCCTATAGAGTTCCATGCTTACAAGTATGATGGCAGTATGTTATCAAGGCCAATCTATAACATACGTGGAGCCCTGGTAGCACAGTGGTTAAGCATTACAGCTGCTAAACAAAAGGACAGCAGTTCTTTTCGAATCCACCAGTTGCTCCTTGGAAACCCTATGGGGCAGTTCTACTCTGTCCTACAGGGTCACTATGAATTGGAATCTATGCAATGGGTTCAGTGTTTTTGTTTATAATGCACTTAAAGTCATTCTAAACAGAACAGCAGCCTTGAGGAAAGGCAATAGCTTAGCTCCTGGGAATTTGCATTCCATTTCAATAAGAGAATTGTGGGCATGCAATATTATAATTATTAGATACAGAACAAATATGAAATAGTGGTCAAGAATCCAGCCCGTGGAGTCATACTGAACTGAATTCAAATTACTATTTGTATGTCCTTAGACAAATTGCTAAGCATCAATGCATCTGCTAAAATCAGGATAACAGCATCATCTATGATATAGGGTTGTTTTGAAGATTAAACGTGGCAGTGCAAAGCACTTAGCATTTTGCATGACATGTAATAAGAACTCCATAAATGTTAGGTATTATTCTTATGTTATATACATAGATCTTCACAGTACTCTGTGAGATAAACACAGTTGGTACCATTATCTCCAGTCACCATTGGGGAATAGAGACAGAGTGGTAAAATCATTCCCTGAGCCCTTTTATAGCAGGCCTGGGGCCAGTCCCCAGACCTCAAGATTTCTATTTCAGTACTCTTGACACTACACCATTCTTCATTTTCACTTGAAGTGTTACTGAGCAGATATCCTGTGGGTTATGGCTCAGTTAAGGATCTAACCTAAAGGCCAGATGGGTTTCAGGAAGTACGAAAAATTATTCTACTAGAGCAGTGCTACTCAAAGTGTGGTCCACAAGCCCGTTGCTGTTCTACAGTGAAATAAGAATAAAAATTGAGAGTAAGCACTTGGAAACTTCTGTAGCAATCTGACATGGTAATTTTGCCTATTGAACCTAAATTAAAAAACTGCTCTTGTGCTTTCTACATCTTTTTTTTTAATTCATTTTTCCAGCAATTCAATTTTATTCTACTTTGCCAAAGTATCAGTCTGTGACAGATTTCAAAAAACAACAACAACCTGGTCCTTTGGTCCTTTACCCTAGAGAGCTTGAGTCATACTATCCTGGAGTAATAAGGATTCTTAACTAGTCAAGGAAAAAGGCCAGTGCCGAAGAGAATGAGTGGGCAAGAGTGATGAGAAGAAGATGGAGGGCAATTCCCAGGGAACACTAAGCTGCTCGGCGCCACCTGGCCCAGGTCTCCTATATCCAACATACGCAAGCTGGAGAAACTCATTTGAGCTACTCATTGCATCACCAAACCACTCCCCAAACTAAATTTATTCAAGACCAGAGAACCACAGCCACTTCCTTTTCCTGCTTTGAGTCATCTTAGCTCTGCAGCTACTGTTCTTCTCTCCAACTTCCCCTCCCCTCCAAGGACCTTAGTGAGTCTCATCTGACCTTAAAGATGGGCTACCAGACAGAATCCCAGAATATTAGAGACTAAATACTGGAAGGTCCTCTGGGGTTCTTTTTGACCCTGACAGGAACACAGAATCAGTGGAAAAGTGACTTGCCCAAGGTCACCTGGCTAAGTTACTGGCAGATACTGGGCTTTTACACTTTGGTAGCCTGGGTAAATGAGAAGAGAGGGCCTTTTGTGTAAATATCTCTGTCATGGATTGAATTGTATCTCCGAGAAAATATGTGTCAACTTGGTTAGGCCATGATTCCCAGTATTGTGTGGTTGTAATTTTATGTCGGGAGGATTAGGGTGGGATTGTAACACCACCCTTACTCAGGTCACCTCCCTGATCCAAGGTAAAGGGAATTTCCCTGAGGTGTGGCCTGCACAACCTTTTATCTCTCAAGAGATGAAAGAAAAGGGAAGCAAGCAGAGAGTTGGGGACCTCATACCACTAAGAAAGCAGCACCAGGAGCAGAGTGCGTCCTTTGGGCACGGGGCCCTGTGCCTGAGAAGCTTCTCGACCAGGGGAAGATAGAGGACAAGGACCTTCCTCCAGAGCTGACAGAGGGACAAAGCCTTTCCCTAGAAGCCAACGCCCTGCATTTTGACTTGTAAGCTACTAGACTGTGAGAAAATAAATTTCTCTTTGTTAAAGCCATCCACTTGTGGTATTTCTGTTATGGCAGCACTAGATGACTAAGATAATCTCCATCATTTATTCCACCAGGTAGAGATCCAGTTAGGTTAACAAGAAACATCCAGGACACAATGTTGTATGACCTAAGGGGCACCAACCAGTCAGAGGAATCCATAGACTGGAGTTGTGCAGCACAGCATCGTGGTTAACACCACCTAGTGCGTGGGGGATGGAGGGAGGCTGTCATCTGTTTCATGTTTGTTAGGTTTTTAGGAGGGAAATCAGATTAAACCAACCTATATTAACAGGAAAGAAAAGTTAAAATATTGAACTGATAGCAAGTGCTAAGTATGGCACTAAACATTAACATATGTAGTCTCATTGAATTTGAATAATAAATCTGTGCGGTAGCTATTATTGCCCCCATTTGATAATAAAGGAGCTGAGGTTCAGAGAGGCTACGTGTCTAAGGTCACAAAGCTAGTAGGGGCAGGGCTGGTAAATGACTCTAAATCTGATACCCAAACTCAAACCCCTTCTGAAAGATCATGGGAGTCTTGGCAGGGATTCAGAAGTCTTCCTCAAAATGCTCTGCTCCCACTGTGTGTGAGACAGGCACTGGGAGGCAAAAGGTGAAAGAAGAGCTTGTAGCCTCCTCTTGGAGTCCCTGGGTGGTGCAAATGGTTAACAAGTTCAGCTGCTAACTAAAAGGTTGGTGGTTCAAGTCCACCCAAAGGCACCTCAGAAGAAAACCTTGGAGATCTACTTGAAAAAAATCAGCCACTGAAAACTCTAGGTACAGTTCTACTGTGATACACGTGGAGCACCAACTGACTTGGGTTTTCACTGGTAGCCTCATCCGTGCAGTTTCCATGATACTCGGGCTGGGCAGCCTTCACTCAGAAGAGGAAAGGGGTCTTGAGAGTTTGGGGTCTATGAACCTTCAGGCAGACATCAGGAAGCCTTTGGCATGAACCTGTTCCATTTTTTCCTTCTCCAACTGCTTCCAGAATTACTTGGTTTCTTGAAGAATAATATTCATTACAGCTACTTGGTAAGACAAACCATTATGTCTGATTCAGTAGTGCACGGTACTGAATATTATCCAATTGTATAAACATGTGCCAAGTTTCTAGTGTGTTGCTTGTACAGTATGGTCATTCACTGATGCTTTTTAAAATCTAGGGGGAAACGAGGGAAAAACACTGCTGCTGGAGTGTGGGGACAAAAGTTAAACCGGAGCTAAAAACTCTGCCAATTTGTAAACAGTTGTTTAACTTTTCATTTTTGTCCTTGTCATCCTGTTTATTGTGTCTACTTTACAACGTTTTGATATTCTGATATTACCCAAAGCAGACAGCCCAGGTTAGATGACCCCAAGTAATCCATTAAAGACAGGATGGTTTCTGAATCCAAATGGAAGATCCATCCCAGAGAAAATGCTGGGTATGTCTATGAGTGAGTTCCTTTTCTCTTTTGGTATCAGGTTTTTTGTTTTTTTTTTTTTGTTGGTAAAATGAAAATTGGACTATAATCTTTAAGATCCCTAAACATCATTGCTAAAATAGCTTTAGTGACTAAATTATCCAAGTGTCACATTTCCTCATATTACCATTTCAACACCTATCAATTATCCAAGTAAATATTCTCATTCAAAAAATGATTCAGATCATGTAGGATATTGCCCTTTTTTAACAGCATTTATTATGAGTTCTTCACCTTGACATTTTACTGAATCCACCTTAAAAAAAAAAAAAGCCCACTGTTGTCGAGTCAATTCAGACTCATAGTGACCCTATAGAACTGCCCCATAGTGCTTCCAAGGAGCAGCTGGTGGATTCAAACTGCTGACTTTTTGGTTAGCAGCCAAGCTCTTAACTGCTACGCCACCAGAGCCCCAAATCCACCTTAGTCCATCTGAAGTCACTCTATACCCTAGACACATATTTATGTAGCTAGATAGACAGATAGAGAGAGAGAAAGAACATCAGCACATGAGTCATTTCTTCTCTGAAACCCTCATGTCCTAATGAAGGAAGAAAAAAAAAATTTTTTTTGAGGTGGTTAATATAATAGACCCACTTGGGGAAATAGTGCTTCAAGAAACAAAAGACAGATAATAGGTTGGTGGGGGAGGGGTGGAGAAACACACAATGACACATACAGGGACACACAGGGACAGATTCAAGAAAAAACAAAGCTACATAGACCTGAGTTATCCTCTCTTTTTCCTTTCTTCCCACCCTTTCCTGAGTCTCTGAGTTCCCCCTGGGCTCTTGCTTCACAACCCCTTTCCCTCTCTCCAGTTCTCTTGGCACCTACTTGATGTGTTCTGTGCGCCCAGAACCTTCGATGGTCTTGGCTCCCCACCGTTGCTCCTTCTCAGAGATGTCATTCTGCAAAAGACAGCACTCAGAGTAAGCGATGGGAAGAGTTGTGCCACACTAGGGGACACACAGCTGACATGTATGTATTCCATGTCCCCTGTATCATCTGCCTCCTTCAGTCTGGGTCATTATTCAGGCTCCACTCTGATGCCATGCTAAAATTAAACTGGTGAACTGAGAAATCTCCCTTCCGGCTCTATATCCCTCATACTTTTCCTTCCAGGTCTCCTATAACTTCTCAATCCCTCCAAATCACACATGTCCAGCCCAACTTCTGGATCAGAGACCAAAGGAGACCCATGTTAACCTGCTCCTTACTTCACCATAGCCTGTCATAGCCTGGCAATCACACTGTCCAACTCCTCCGCACCTGTTTCCTTCCATCCTCAACACCAGCTATCATGTGTGCTCTACTCATGACAGCAAACTGTTCTACCAGTAATCCCACATTGAGGGCTGTATCAGTCCCAGGCTGTCGTGTTCCAAGCCCCTCAGAGGTCTCAGAGCAGCCCAGATGCCACCCCTCCCCTTAACTGAGCAAAGCTATTTCCAAACTCACCACAAAGTCAGGGTCGGTGTCCCAGTCATCCCCTTGGGTCTCCACAGAGACAGATACATCGTGCCCCACTACAGACTTCCACATCTGAGGGGGAGAGAAGGCAGGAATAAGTAGGACAAAAAAGCATCAAGAGTAGAGAAGAAAAGGATGCTGAAACCAGTAATAAAAGAGCCTCAATGTTTCTTGAGATAGATAGATAGATAGACAGACAGACAGACAGATAGATAGATAGACACACATATATATATTTCTGTTCTGCAAGAGAATAAAAGCTGAGGGACAGCAGGTGGGAGTTTTAAACCTTGAAAACATTATGCTGAGTGAAATAAGCCAATCACAAAAAGAAAAATATTGTTGATCTCACTAATAAAAAACACTTAGAATAGGCAAATATATAGAGATCAGAGCTTAACAGTGGTTACAAGGAGTGAGAGGGAAGGGGAAAGAAAGGGATATTTGTTTAGCTGGCATTGTTGTTAGGTGGCATCGAGTTGATTCCAACTCATAGCGACCCTATGTACAACAGAACAAAACACTGCCTGGCCCTGAGCCATTCTCACAATCGTTGTTATTCTCGAGCTCCTTGTTTTCTTACAGCCACTGTGTCAATCCATCTCACTGAGTCTTTCTCTTTCTCACTGACCCTCTCCTTTACCCAGCATGATGTCGTTCTCCAGGGACTAGTCCCTCCTGGTAACATGTCCAAAGTATGTGAGACAAAATTTCACCATCCTTGCTTTTAATGAGCATTCTGGCATTACTTCTTCCAAGTTTTTGTTTTCTGGCAGTCCATGGTATATTCAATATTCCTTGCCAACACCATAATTCGAAGACATCAAGTCTTCTTTGGTTTTCCTTATTCCTTGTCCAGCTTTTGCATGCATATGAGGCGACTGAAAACACCATGGCTTGGATCAGGCACACCATGGCTTGGATCAGGCACACCTTAGCTTTTTAACACTTTAGAGAGTTAGCACTGAGTCTGCTTATGGGGATGGAAAATATGGCAAAGGATGTTGGTGATGGTTGCACAGAATGATTGATGTAATTTGTTTCATTGACTTGTACAAGTGACAAATGTTGAATTGGCAAATGTTGTGTTACCTCTATTTTTACAACACAACAACAAAAGGCACTTTTGCTCAGTTTTGGGGGGCTTAATCAAGAGAAACTGAGTCTGGAGAGAAGTCATCTTGGGTGTAGGTACTGCTAAATAACCTGGATGTCAAAACTTCTGGGATTGTTTGCCTGTGTCCAGAGGCCAGCCAGGCAGCAGCTTGGGGTGGTATTCAATGACAGAATGACATCTGTAAGAAGGAGCAAGGGTGGGGGAGCCAAGACCATCGAGGGCGCTGGGCACACAGAGCACAGGTTTCTAGAGATGATTCCTTTTATAGTTGTCGAAATAGAAATTGGTCCAGTTCCTGCCAAAGTGAACAGCCTCTACACTCCTCTCTACAACCCACACAACTCTATTGAGAATTTTCCCAACACCCAGTCCAAGTACCATCCCACCTCCTCTCTGAGATAGCCTGTGGACAGCTGCTTGAGGTCATTAGGGGCAGTTAGCTGAAATTCCTACCCTGAGCAACGCGTGGGGAAGCACTTCACTATTCACTGGCGGAAAGTCATTTCTTTCCAATTTTTAAGAACAGTTCAATTATACCTCTAAAGAAGATAACTTGTTCAAAACATAACATGTAAAAATCTGTATTTTGAACATCAGAGGTATTCAACTTTTATTAACTAAATAAATGCAAAAGAAATACTTTGAGTACACTAGCTTGAAGGGGGGCCAAATTGTTGCTCTGCGGGGCGTCTCCAGGTCAGCCTGCCGGTGACGCGGGGTGGGGAGGCTGCACAGCTACTCTGCATCTGTGGGTCCCAGACCTTGGTGTGAGGAGGTGACAGCAGACAATGCTCACCCACTCCACAGAGACCTCTCAGCCCTGGCACCACTTGCTAGCTGAAAACTTTCCTGCCCATCTTTCCCTGCTCAGACACCTCGCCCTACTCTCCAGACATTCTCCCGCGCTCTTCTTTGTCTCTCAAGGGAGTCCCTTTTACAAACACTTTCCTGTCTGGTCACGTAGGCCCTCAGATTCTCCTTTCTAGTTTTCTATTTCCACTTGAAAACTCCACCCTTCTCCTTTTCACGCTCTTTGAACAACCAACCCCTTGGAAACGCCATCTAAAGGGGTTTGGGTGTAAAGTGGGAAAAGGAGATGCTGAGAGGACACTGGAGGTGTTGACTGAGGCACCTGACTGTAGTGAGTCACTGCAGACAGAGCTCTGCCTCCCCTGCCAAGGTGGTGGTTATGGCCTGGGGCAGGTAGTAGAGACCTATGATCCTGTATCCTTTCGCCCTTGTCTGCTTCTCATGCCCTGGCTCCTGGACTGTGCTGCAGCAACAGGACTTAATACAGGACACTAGAAAGGAGAAGTTTCTGAAATATTTGTGCGTGATAAGGAAGCAATGAGAGCCAATGGTCCTGTCGTCTGCCCTGCTGTTCCTCCGAGGCCTCGGCCCAGCTCTTTCAGAAATCTCCAGTTTTTACCCATTCTTGAGATAAAGAGAAGAATTTCTGACATAGAGATGATGTGGTATCTTTGACCTACTGGCCAGAAATAGGGAAGCCAAGAGGTGCTCTCTAGAAATGGGAGACTGAAGAGGAATGTGTTTGAGCATGAGTCTTAGGTACAGTCAAGGGTCTCAACAGGAGACTGACTTAGAGCATCAGTACACTACATGGGCTGGGAGTCAGAAGACCTGGTGATCACCCCTCTGGGAACACGGGTAAGAGAATCAATGTGAAGTATGTTCTCATGCGCCAGGCACCAGTCTAGTCACAAATATTGACTCAAATAATTTAGCGAGTTACTGAATAATTGTTGATTCTCAGTTTTGCCGATGGAAAATCAAATGAAGGGGTCAACTTAGCTAACCTATAAAGTTGCTTCCATTTCTGACATTCTGGGATTCTGTGATCCTGCAATCACAGAAACTAGTCCCAGCTGAACCACCACGCACTCCCTCACCTTGGTTCTCAGCACAACTGTACATTAGCTAGGGCTTCCTGATCAGTTACACCATTTCCTATGTGGGTTTTATGTCCCTGGCTAGACCATACGCTCTTCCAGGGCAGAGACTTGTCTTCATCTCCTGTGGTCCTCCTTTCAACCCAGTGCCTAGGAGGGCTGGAGATTGTCAACAGAGATCAGACAATACTTTGTGTGGTCTGGGTCCTGGCTGGCTGCTGAATTCTGCTCCCCTGGGTTTTAGCCCTCCCTCTGTTTCCATCCACAGATGCTCATTACCCGCAACCACTCACATCCTGGCCTTCTGGCCATAAAAGCTTAAAAAGGCTAATAGCAGTGTCCCTCACCCCTATCAGGTAGGTTCCTCTTACTTCCTCTCTTGCTCCCCAACTCCCCTCACTGCTCAGCGCACCCACCTCCAATAGTGTGAGTGTCTGGCTCTCAGATCCCAGCTCCTCAAGACGACACCCGGCTCCCTTTCTGGCTGCTGCCACTCAGATCAAGAAATTCTGAGCTGCTGCTTCAGTTCCGTTATTCAGGTTTGCTGTCATTTCCTGCCACCCTGTCTTCACAGCTACTTCCTGAAGTTTGAGTCAGTTCCTTCTTAACCTAAAAAACTCATTGCCGACGAGTCAATGCTGGCTCATAGTGACCCTATAGGACAGAGTAGAACTGCCCCGCAGGGCTTCCAAGGCTGTAAATCTTTATGGAATCTGCCACATTTTTCTTCTGCAGAGCAGCTAGTGGGTTCAAACCACTGACCTTTCTGTTAGCAGCTGAGTGCTTAACTGCTGTGCCACCAGGGCTCCTTTCTTTATGCTTAGGGGCTTGACTTTAAAAGGATTAAATGATCCTGTGGTTACTCTTTTGCAAACTTTGAGGAGCATGAGGAAGTGATAGAAAATGCTGCTCTTATTCAGAGTTTATAGTCAGGGAAGCAAAACATTCAACCAGAAAACATGAAGAGAATGCTATAGTACTGCATTTGTGTCCTAAATGTGGTAGGCAGCTGCATCTATTGTAGTAAAGGAATTCAGAGAAGAATTTGGGGTGGGCCATTCCAACTCAGAATTTGGGATGGGCCATTCAACCCCACGTGTGTCAAAGTAGAGCTGTGTGCTCCACAGGGTTTTCAATTACTGAGTTTTTTTTTTTTTTTTTTTTTGGAAGCAGATTGCCAGATCATTCTTCCAAGGAGCCTCTGGTGGACTCAAACCTCCAACCTTTTGGTTAGCAGCCAAGTACGTTAACCATTTCCACCCCCCAGGGACTCGAGGATAGGCTATACTGATCAAGAAACGCTTAGTGGGAAATTGATTTTATGTAGCTCGTGAAGGTTAAGATTGAAAAAGAAACTCTACTTCTACACTGCTTACAGCACTTAAAACTTAAAACTGAGGTTTGCATGTAGTAAATATCCAAAAAACATTGATGCACTCAATGAAATAATAAGGGAAAAACTTATTAGGGGAAAGGAAAGACATGGAGGCAGAAAGGTTCATGGCTTGTTTGCGAGAGTTAGGCATCTGAGCTAATTGTAAAAAGATTTGGTTCCATATAGGAGGAACTTTGAAAGAACCCAATGGTACTGGATGATAGACAGTCTTTGTGGTATTCTGTGTTATTGCTCATCAGGATTTGCTGCTCCCAACAAATTTGAAAACCTAGAGGAAATGGACAAATTTCTAGAAACACATTACCTACTTAAACTAACACAAAATGATGTTGAAAATCTGAACAGACCCATAACAAGAGAAGAGATTGAAAAAGTAATAAATTTTTTTTTTTTTTTCCCAACAACAACAAAAAGAGCCTTGGCCCAAATGGTTCACTGGAGAATTCTACCAAACATTCAGCGAAGAGTTTACACCAGTACTACTCAAACTATTTCAGGACATAGAAAAGGAAGCAACACTTTCAAATGCATTCTATAAGCCAGCACTACCCCGATACCAAAACCAGGCGAAGACACCACAAAAAAAGAAAACTACAGACCAGTATCTCTCATGAATATAGATGCAAAAATTCTCAACAAAATTCTAGCCAATAGAATTCAGCATCATATCAAAAAAATAATACATGACCAAATAGGATTCATACCAGGTATGCAAGGATGGTTCAACATTAGAAAATTAATCAACATAACCCATCACATAAATAAATGGAAAGAGATCATCTCTTTTGATCATCTCAATTGATGCAGAAAAGTTGCTCAACAAAGTCCAACACCCATTCCTGATAAAAATTCTCATTAAGATAGGTATATAAGGGAAATTTGTCAACATAATAATGGGCAACTGTGCAAAACCAATGGCCAACATCATTCTTACTGGAGAGAGGCTGAAAACATTCCCCTAAGAACAGGAACAAGACAAGGATGTCCTTTATCACCATTCCTATTTAACATTGTGCTGGAAGTCCTAGCTAGAGCAATAAGGCAGGAAAAAGAAACAAAGGGCATCCAAATTGGTAATGAAGAAGTTAAATTATCCCTATTTGTGGATGATATGATATATGCATAGAAAACCCAAAAGACTATACAAGAAAACTACTGGAACTAATAGAAAAATTCAGCAGAGTAGCAAGATACAAGATAAACACACAAAAATCAGTTGGATTCCTAAACACCAATAAAAAGAACTATGAAAGGGAAATCAGGAAAGCAACACCATTTACAGTAGACTCTAAAAATATAAAATACTTAGGAATAAATCTAACCAGGGATATAAAAGACCTAACAAAGAAAGCTACAAAACACTACCACGAAAAACCAAAAGAGATCTACATAAATGGAAAAACACACCATGCTCATGGAGAGGTAGACTCAACATTGTAAAAATGACAATTCTACCCAAAGTGATTTACAAATACAATGCAATCTCAATCCAAATACCAACAGCATTCTTTAGAGATGAAAAAACTAATCATTAATTTTACATGGAAAGGGAAGAAGCCCCAGATAAAATAAAGCACTATTGAAGAAAAAGAGTAAAGTAGGACTCACGCTACCTGACCTTAGAACCTACTATACAGCTACGGTAGTCAAAACAGCTTAGTGCTGGTACAAAGACAGATACGTTGCCCAATGGAACAGAATTGAGAACCCAGATGTAAATCCGTCCACCTAATCTTTGACAAGGGTCCAAAGTCCACCAAATGGGAGAAATGGCAGTCTTTTTTAACAAATGGTGCTAGCAAAACTGTATGGCCATCTGCAAAAAAATGAAACAGGAACCATACCACACACCATATACAAAAACTAATTCAAAATGGATCAAAGACCTAAATATAAAGCCAAGAACTATAAAGTTCATAGAAGAAAAAATAGGATCAACTCTAGAGGCTCTAATACATGGCATTAACAGGATACAAACCATAACTAATAACACACAAACTCTAAAAGATAAGCTAGAAAACTGGGATCTTCTAAAAATTAAACACTTATGCTCATCCAAGGACTTCACCAAAAGAATAAAAAGGCAACCTACAGACTGGGGAAAAAAAATTAGCTATTACAAATCCGACAAAGGTCTAATCTCTAAAATCTATAGGAAAATCCAACATCTCTACAACCAGCCAGAATGCTCCTTAGAACCAAGGTTGGTGAGACTATCTCTCACATACTTTGGACATGTTACCAGGAGGGACTAGTCCCTGAGTCCGTGGAGAAGGACATCATGCTCGGTAGAGGCTCAGTGAAAATGAGGAAGACCCTCGGTGAGATGGATTGACGCAGCGGCTGCAACAATGGGCTCAAACATAACGACTGTGAGGATAGCACAGGGCCGGAAGTGTTTCGTTCTGTTGTACATAGGGTAGCTATGGGTTGGGACCAGCTCAACAGCACCTAACAACAGTCAGCTGTATGCTGTTAGAGCTCCCTTTCTCCACTCCAACCCAGAGGGATCTGTAAAGGCCTAATGTTTTCCATTCTGTACCAGACAAGAGTTCTCCCAAGACCATCCCCTGCATATTCTCTGCTCTAATGCTTCATGAACCTCACGCTTTAAGGCCTGGCCTCATTGGTTCAATGGCAGGATGAGATTTCCTCATTCCATCATTCCAGGACCTAGTGGCTAAGGCTGGAAGGACAACATGCAGCTATTACTGATGCTGGCCAGTGAGGAGGCCTGAGTATGTCGAGCTTTCTCCCCATGTATTCACTCCCAGCTACCCCACCCCTACCTTTTCCTCTAAGTACCTTCCTTCTCCAGCATGCAAACACTTGTATACAAGTACCCATATGTTCACATACATGCACACACTACCACAATTCTTCATTCTGAAAATAATTTTATTATTTTACAGTTCTTCAGGAACATTCCTGGGATGATGTGACCAAGGCTTGGTCACCAGAGGACAAAGGATTAGAGCAGAACAGCCAGTCCACCAGTCTTCTCTCTCCTTTGGGTGGTGCGAGCAGCCATGAGACACATCATGTGCACAATAAGGAAAAATAACTAATGGGCAAGTGTGGCGGGGCGGGGTCCAAGGAATAGGCACAACTGGAATTTGATACTGGCTGTCATTCTCAGGCCTAGATTTAAATATCTCATCTTCCCTATATTCTCCTTCCATTTGTCTTAGGTCTCTGTTACCACAGAAGGCTGATGAGCATGGGGCTGAGAAACTGGAATAACCATCACCAACAGCACAGCAGCTTAGCTCTTCAAGAAGCCAGGAGTGGCAGCGTGACCCCTTGTCAGACACTCCTTGGCTGGGGCTCACTGCCTCACCTACGTTGGCCCCTGTTGGCCCCCGGGGCACTGTCTCAGGGTACACATTCAAGGCATGTCCAGATAAGGCAGGAATGAAAAGAATCTGAGCCACACTGTCCATAGCCAATTCTTCCAGCCTTTCAGTGAAAGGTATGGGTTGCTTAACACCTTTTATACACGAGATCAGGGGCATGGGCCACAGGAGCCTATCCCTACAGCCCAGAGTGACACATTCTCATTCCAGATATGTCTGAACAGCCAGGGGAGGAGATGCTGCCCTCCCCTGGGACCCAACAGCTAAAAGCTTGGCCCTGGGGAGTTCTTCAGCTCCCAGCCTATTCTGCAAGAGGCCCAATTCCTGTGAGGTGATGTGTTCACTCCCCAGAGCTTTGTTTATGGCAGTGCCATCTTCCCTATGAAGCGGGAGAAAACATAGAGTCAAATGAGGCAAAAAAAAGTATCAATCAAAATGATACTGGACTTCAAATTATTAGGTTTATTGGAATCACCCTCCTGGCTGAAAAACACCCCTCAGCCTCTTTACGGGACCATAAAAGATGATCAGAGCCCTATAAAATCTGAACAAATACTCAGCTCAACAAAGCAACTGGGGGCCTCCTCAGATTATGCAGATGTGTTTAGGCCTTGGGCAGTAGAAGAAAATAGGCTTGCTTGCTGGTCCCTGTGTATCCGAGGTGTGCACATATCACCACTGCTTTTGCAGGCGTTTTCCATGGAGAGTGGGAGAGTGGGAGAGTGGGAGAGAAAAGTAGAAAGACTGTTCCATTGAAATCGATGGTTCTGACATTAGGGGTGAGAGAATTCCAAGTTCTTAGGTGAGGGGCCCAAAAGATGACAACTAAGTTTATAGATGGCCCGTGAAGCACAGAATAAGCAGGACATGAACCATTAAGAAGTAGATGGCTGCTAGCAGTGGCACTCGGGTCCGGGAATGACACAGCGAACGTAGAACCCGCTTCCATCCAGCACCACTCCGGGTCTGAAAGAAAAATCTGAATGTCAGAGAGTTTCACCCTCTAGGGATATGGCCCTTCTCCTTCCCGAGTAGTCTCGTATTTAAGCAACACTGATCCAACCAGTACAGAAAAAGGTATCCTGGAAGAAAGGTCTCTCAGGGCTGATGGTTCGGCCAATTCCAGCAGGTCCCCCAACCTTCCACACCCTTCCAGTCTTAGGCCTATCAGCTGCTCAATGGCTGGACTTCCGCATATCCTCTCCTTGACTCCTGCCCTCAATTCAGCCAGCCCTGTCTGAGACACAGCACCCTTTCTTTACCTTCCTTATTTTCTTACCCTTCGACAACTGCTGCTTGTAAGGTCTATTAACACATGCTCCTGGGTGCCACAGGAGCCAATGATAGGTGTCCGGACAGAGTCCCATTCACTGTGCTCCAACCTGTGTTGAGAAAAAAGATACCTGGCATTGGTTCCTAGGAGTGAGAGAGAGGCAGATCGGGTGAAGTCTTCCCAGCCATTGTGCCAGGCAATACGGCTCCGTGGACTCCCAGCTAAGGCTGCTACCACAATCCCTGCCCTCCTGCAATGAGTCCATGGCAGGCAGGTTTTTTTCCAGCAACAGTAAAAGGTGGTAATAACTATCATGAATTGACTGCCTCCTACCTATCAGGTGCCACGCTGGGTGCTTTACATATATTTAATCCTCAGGTTTTGAGGTTGGTGTTGTAACCTTCAAAGTTAGGCTTGAAGAGGTTAAACCGCTTGCTCGTGCTGGCACAGTAAGAGGTAGAGCCAGCACTCAAAGCCCAGGTTTGCCTCGAAACCTCATGCTTTTTCTCCCACTAGACCACACCTCAGAGAAACTCATTTAAAAAGATTTTTTTTTTTTAATTTTCTTGTTATCTGTTACATTCATTTTTTAAAAAATTTTTATTGTGCTTTAAGTGAAACTTTACAAACCAAGTCAGTCTCTCATACAAAAATTTACATACACCTTGCTATATAAAAAAAAAAAAAAAATTTTTTTTTTTTATATTCTCCTAGTTGCTCTCCCTAATGAGACAGCACACTCCTTCCCTCTACTCTATTTTCATGTCCATTTGGCTAGCTTCAGACCCCCTCCACCCTCTCATCTCCTCACCAGACAGGAACAGCCCACATAGTCTCGTGTGTCTACTTGAGCCAAGAAGCTCCCCCTTCACCAGTATCATTTTCTATCCCATAGTCCAGTCCAATCCTTGTCTGAAGAGTTGGCTTTGGGAATGGTTCCTGTCTTGGGCTAACAGAAGGTTTGGGGACCATGACCTCCGGGGTCCTTCTAGTCTCAGTCAGACCAATAAGTCTTTTTTTTTTTTTTTACAAGAATGTGGGGTCTGCATCCCACTGCTCTCCTGCTCCCTCAGGGGTTCTCTGTTGTGTTCCCTGTCAGGGCAGCCATCGGTTGTAGCTGGGCACCATCTAGTTCTTCTGGTCTCAGGCTGATGTAGTCTCTGGTTTATGTGGTTCTTTCTGTCTCTTGGGCTCATAATTACCTTGTGTCTTTGGTGTTCTTCATTCTTCTTTGCTCCAGGTGGGCTGAGACCAATTGTTGCATCTTAGATGGCCGCTTGCTAGCATTTAAGACCCCAGACGCCACTCTCCAAAGTGGGATGCAGAATGTTTTCTTAACAGATTTTATTTTGCCAATTGACTTAGATGTCCCCTTAAACCATGGTCCCCAAACCTCCACCCCTGCTGTGCTGGCCTTTGAAGCATTGGGTTTATTCAGGAACCTTCTTTGCTTTTGGTTTAGCCCAGTTGTGCTGACCTCTTCTGTATTCTGTGTTGTCCTTCCCTTCACCTAAAATAATTCTTATCTACTATCTAATTAGTGAAAACTTCTCTCCCTCCCTCCCTCCCCACTCTCATGACCATCAAAGAATATTTTCTTCTCTGTTTAAACTATTTTTTGAGTTCTTATAATAGTGGTCTTGTACAATATTTGTCCTTTTACAACTAATTTCACTCAGCATAATGCCTTCCAGGTTCCTCCATGTTATGAAATGTTTCATGGATTCATCACCGTTCTTTATCGATGTGTAGTATTCCATTGTGTGAATATACCATAATTTATTTATCCATTCATCCGTTGATGGGCACCTTGGTTGCTTCCATCTTTTTGCTATTCTAAACAGTGCTGCAATGAACATGAGTGTGCATATATCTGTTCGTGTAAAGGCTCTTATTTCTCTAGGATATATTCCAAGGAGTGGGATTGTTGGATCATATAGTAGTTCTATTTCTAGTTTTTTAAGGAAGCGCCAAATCAATTTCCAAAGTGGCTGTACCATTTTACATTCCCATCAGCAGTGTATAAGTGTGCCAGTCTCTCTACAACCTCTCCAACATTTATTATTGTGTTTTTTGGATTAATGCCAGCCTTGTTGGAGTGAGATGGAATCTCATTGTAGTTTTGATTTGCATTTCTCTAATGGCTAAAGATTGTGAGCATTTCCTCATGTATCTGTTAGCGGCCTGAATGTCTTCTATAGTGAAGTGCCTGTTCATATCTTTTGCCTATTTTTTAATTGGATTATTTGACTTTTTATAGTTGAGTTTTTGCAGTACCATATAGATTTTAGAGATCAGACGCTGATCGGAAATGTCATAGCTAAAAACTTTTTCCCAGTCTGTAGGTAATCTTTTTACTCTTTTGGCGAAGTCTTTGGAGGAGCATAGGTGTTTGATTTTTAGGAGCTCCCAGTTATCTAGTTTCTAAAAAGTTTTTTAAAAAAATTTGTTAACGACTGATAAGCAAAAACATCCAAGAAGGAGTTCTGTGGGATTTGCAGAACTAAACTGAACTGTCAGCAGTCTTCGCTGCTTTCTGCTCCATTTTTGTACCAATTTGTCTATTTATTTAATACTGGAACTTCTCCATTTAATGAACTTCTCCTTTTAACTAGCTGCCTTTATCCTCTCAATGGTTTCTCCCAAAAATACTAACTGTATCAAAGGAGATGCAGGTAACATAGCACATTCGATGAAGCATTTGCCTGTAGGGAGGCACTTTTTAATTGCGGTGGGGAGGGTGGAGTTCCACCGAGGTTTTCTTCCACTGAAGGCATATCAATTAGCCTGGTCCTCCTGGCCTCTCTTTGCAGACCACACGCTTTTCTCCACGAGAAAAGGAATGCCTTAATCTGATGTGTGCATTTAGAAAGAGAACTGAGTGTGCACAGCCTAGCTCCTTCCTCCCTCTTTTCCTCTTGAGAGCTGGGCTGGCTGCACAGTACACTTTCTGTGTCTACTCCTGCATGCGATAAGCTTCTCAGGGGAAGCCCTGATCTGGGCCAGCATGGTCTCTTACTAAAGTAAACTCTGCAAAAGCCAGAGCCCGTGGAAGGCAGAAACCCGTCAGAGAAGGAAACTCAAATATTTTCCACTAATAGAGAGCGATAGAAAAGTGGTAAGACTGTACTCTGTCAAAGGCTGAAAACTGGTGAGATCCAGAAAACCAAGGCAGTCTTATGGAGTTCTGGCTCTCACAGGTGTCGCTGTATATGGGTATGTCTGTCGGCTTCTGCAGGCTGGCCTGAGGATGAGCTGTCTGTAGGCGGTGGTACGACGAACAGGACTGGCTGCTCCGAAATTGCAAGCTACCAAGTTCTGCATACACAGGAGGTTCTACCAGTAAATGTGAGTACCAGGCCTAGGCAGGCAGCACCGCAGCAGCTTCCCCAGTGCCCACTCTGCACCAAGGCCAACAGGATTGTGCAGAGGCTAACCACGGATTAATGCGGCCTAACGTGGCTTGTCCACAGGCCCCGCTCCCCCCTCTCTGTGCAGTCTCAAGCTGGCCTGGGACAGATTACTGCACACGAGGGGGATATCCTCCCAAAGGGTCAGGTTTCACGGGTCTAAACAATTCCACGTGATGGCAGGAACAGCCATGGGTACGCAGGCCTGAGAATGCCCAGCAGAGACGGTGAAGACTGCGCTGCGTCCTGATGGGGCCCACCCTCAAAGACACACACCAAGGCCCAAAGGGGGACGAAGGTTAAGAAGTGGTGAACGTGCTGCATGGGAAGGAATGTATCCCAAATAAGGCCCAGATCTGGGATGACTGAGGATGCCACCTCTGCGAATTTCTGAACTTGGCAAGAAGGCATTAATATCACAGATTCCACTCTCGGAGGGAAGAGCTAATATTACCTAGGTGGCTTTTCTCCCTGAACGTGGTCAAAGTTAAGGCCTGCTTTTAATGCTTCTTTCCATATAAAGGGACATCCAACAGCAAAACATCTGCAGCCACTCTCCACCTCCTCCTCCTCAGAGTAGGTCTCCTGACCGGTGAGTCTGAGGTAAAGAACTGGGGATGAGGTGTGCTCTGCTCCTCCATAATCACTCTGGGAGCAAACTGCTCACGAAGTGCAACTTGCTCTGCTGCTCCAACGCTCCAGAGTTTACAATGGCAGGTTCTTCTCCCGGGAGGGAAGCCCACTCTCGATCAATACTGCCTGGGACTCACTCCAAGGGGGAGTGCAGGCTTAGGAAGCAGATGTGTCAGCCAATCAAAAGCTACATTCTTTCCATATAAGCTTTACAAAGTAATCTTTCAATTTCCCATATGTTTCAATCTTCTAAAAATTTTTTTTTTCAATTGATTCAGATCTCAGATAGAAAATGGGGTTGCTATTTATTTGGCCTTCTGAAGAACCTAACATCTACCTCATCTGGTTAATGTTGGGATAAAATATCTTCCATAGCTTATTTCACATAGTATGAATTAAGCCAAGAAAGATATCTTACTTTATCCCAACAATAACCAGATGAGGTAGATGTTACAAGATGTGCAATAAGCTGTCAACAACTGGTAGCTATTATTATTTTCTAAGAACGACTGCGGTGGAAGGTAAGGGCCTCCTGGACCCAAAAGTGCAGCGTTCTCTTGTGTGACCACAATGACCCTAAGCTCCGTACAGTATCCATCTCAAGACAAAAACACGGTCGGAAGTCTGGCTGCTGAAATGCACGTGGGTACATATTCATCACGTACGATTAGAAAGTATCAGAAGTGAATACAGGCTCTCTCCCTCCATGCTTTACCTCCTGATTTCCTCCTCGGCTGCGGAAAGTGCGGTCTCAGCAGCCACTCTTTGGTCTCGCTCTTCTTCCAGCAGCTTCCTTAACTCGCTCACCTCCTGTTTAGTGTTGCACAGTTGCTGCTGGGCTTCAGAAATGCTTCGGATAAAAGGCAAACAAACAGCATCACTAAATGCAGAAGACAGTTGCTGAGAAGTGGGATGCCAAGTCTTCAAGAGGTCTTCATAAGGTTATAAAGCAGGAAAACGTACCGAAGCATGTAGGAACACAACGGATATTTTAAAAGCATCGCTGTACAGAGATTAAATAAAGCTGCCGAAAGCGCGTTATGAGCTTTTGGGGACTGAACATCTCTTAACATTACAGTGGTGTGCTCGTGTTGGAGTTTTTGCTTTATAAACTTTTCACACACAATGTCTTAGTCAGTAACGTACTACTCAATCCTCACATCAATTCTGTGAGACCAAGGAGACAATGAGACATATTAAATGCAGACAGTGGACTCCAGTTCCATGTAGATCACCACCCACATTTCTGTATCTGTAGCACATGCCCCAGGGTGAGAGTCCTCTCCCCTACCTCGGTTGTGGCTCCCTCGGTTCCTCAGAATCACTCTTTCTGCGAGCGCCATTCTTCTCCTGGGGAGCTCCTGGAGCAACATATAGAGTGGGTGGCGCCTAGAAGAATAAGCTCAGTGAATCAGTGATGAAAGCTTCTATGGAACTGTACGTGGGCAAAATGAAAACTCACTTAACACTGGAGAGAATGAAAAATCTTGGGGCGGAATAGTCCCACCTACAGTTTTCATCTAGTTCAGATCTAGAAGGTGAGAATCCTCTTTGCAAGTAGATTAATTCTCTACCTGAAACTCTTGCCTTGATTTTACTCCAGACTCTCATCCTTGAAAGCTTATAAGTTTAAAGGCTTAAACCCTGGTGGCGTAATGGTTAAGTGCTACAGCTGCTAACCAAAGGGTCGGCAGTTTGAATTCGCCAGGCGCTCCTTGGAAACTCTATGGGGTAGTTCTACTCCGTCCTATAGGGTTGCTGAGTCGGAATCGACTCGAGGGCACTGGGGCACTGGGTTATCAAAGTCTGCTTCCCCCTAGTGGAGGCTCATGGATTTCCAGAAGCTACTCTGATCCTTCCCTTGCTTGGCCTTACATGTCCAAACCCCCCATCTTCCTTAAATGTCCAATTTATTGCCATACTAACTCTCAGTCTCTTCCAACTTCAAGTGCCCGCCTATTTGACGCTATCGGTAGCTCTGCCTCATTTGATTTCTCAGGTCCACACCTTCCTACGGATTTATTTCTTGAAGCAAAATCAAACACTGTCTTAATTTCAGAGTCCTAAAAGCCTGTCATCACTGTTTTCCCTTCACTGTGTGATTTCTCTCTCAGCAACTCACTCATCTTTTTCTTCTAATCCTTTCACTCTATGATTTTTTTTGATTCCCACCTCCATTACCGCTCTCCTCCCTCTTCGTTCCCACTTTCTTCCATCACATCTAATTAATCGTCAGCCTGAACCCTCTTCAGTGTTGTTCCTTATGCGTTATTACTTGTGCTCGATTTCATAACACTTTTCCCAGCCTCTCATTTTCTTACCGCCCGCAGCTCTTGAATTTGCTTCTCCAAAACCGCACAGTGATTAAACAGGTCGCTGCAGTGCTGCTGGGTCTCACGAAGACTCTGAGTGGTGTCGCACAGCTGAATTGAAAGGGTATCTTTCTCTTCGAGCAGCTGAGAGAACTGCAACAAAGAGGACAGGATAAGCACCATCCTACAGAACTGCTTTACAAGAAGCACCAAGTGCTTAGGCTAACTGTCCTGAGTTTTTGGGACCTAATGTCTTTTTATGAAGGACCCGTATTTCAACAGTAGCAACAACAGCACTGTGTCTTCCTTGAAAATAAGAAAACTCAGAATTTTTTCAGCTGAGAAACAAAAATAATTCTAGAGCAGTAGCAGGAAACTTTTTTTACATCGTGCCCAATCCATTAACTGAAAAACCAGGAAGTAAGCAATCTAATACGACAGCCTACCCCAGATATATAAGAGGAGGAAGACAGTAACTTGGGCCCAAGTTTAAGTTACTAACAATTGACTATAATCACCAGAGCTCAATATGGCTGTGGACAGAGTTGTCACCTAAAAATTCATACAATAACATTCCTGGGCAGATTCCTCGAGGCCACAGAGAGTTAGAAGTTACCAAGAGAGTAGCATAAACTGATTTTGGATACACGGTAGGAGAGAAAAGCAGAATAAATCATAACAGGCCTAGGCACACATACGAAACTGTATTGGAAGCATAGATTCTCAGGTGGAGAACATATTTATAGTCACTGAAAGCAGGATTCTCCTCTACTACATGAATGACATGTAGTTATTCAGTCGTTCCTTGTACATGGTCAGTGTCAGGGAGCTCACGACCTGAAAAACCGCCCCACGCCATTTTTACCAAGACAAAACCAGATTGTTGTTTTTTATAGTGAATAAAAAATTTACCCACTGTAGCTTCCACTCATTGATTTGACTTCGGTCCTCTGGAACTATAATTCTGATTCCCCTCTCACAGACTGTCAAGTTTTTAAATTTAGTTATGATTAACACCCAGGTACACTAATAACCACAGAAGTGTCTCACCAAAGACGACCTACACTGTGTGAGAAGACACTGGTGTAACCGGCTGCGTACTTGGCCTTCTTCTTCAGTACTCTTTCTTATGAGGATTCTGGGGTGAACGTTTATATACAAAAGTTGAGTCAAACGATGTTTTAGAGAAGAGAAGATAAATAGTTTTCTAGAAACACTCCAGGAAAGGACATTTGATGCATTCAGAAAATTAGAACACAAGAACCCACACGGTATAACAAAAATATTTGCACAACCAGAATGAAAAGCACAAAAATAACCTTATATCTGAAGAGCGGTTTTTAGTTTACAAAGCATTTTCACAAGTATCGTCTTATCTGAAAGACAGAAAAAGGGCTTCTGTCCCTGTTTACAAAAAGAGATAAACAAGGAGTAGTGATGTGCCTGAGCTCGTGTGGCTATCAGATGTAGCACTCAGCACAGTCCTTCGCCCCCGTGCTACCACTCCATCTACTACCTGATCACGTCCTACTCTGGGAAGCTAAGCAAGTTACGGGGTTTTTTGGGGGGTGGGGAATATTTAGTAAAGGCCCTTGAGAAACAAAACTAATTTGATGGCAGAGGTAGCTGGGCACAATGACAACTCCTGGGTTCTGAGATGGGGAAGAGCATGATTCCCTCCTAACACAAGAAGATGTTAATTTTCCTGGTCACAATGAACAGCCTAAGCCACACAAAAGCAAACCAAACCAAATATCCCTTCGTGTTGAAACGAAATCCTGGAAGTTTTTCCTTAGCATACCCTACACGAGAAAGCGCAGACTTGTAAAGCTCATTCGAAGCAGGGTCTAATTGCTAATAATAAGCCAACCTGGATAATGTTTGCATTATTTTGTCTAGGATAAACATAAGTCCCTCGAGCTTAGGGGCTGGCAAACTACGATAGGGGACTACTGCTTGTTTTTGTAAATAAGGCTTTATTGGAATGAAGCCACACCCATTCATTCATGTATTATCTGACCACTTTTGTGCTACAACTCCAGAGGTGAACAGTTGTGACAGAGACCACAAGGCCAACAAGCCAGGAATATCTGCCATCTGGGCCTTTAAGGAAAAGTATGGTGATCCTCACTCTAATGAGCTATTGTATTTCATTGTTTATACACTTGAAAAATTAGAGTGGGCAGTGGTGGTCCAGCGATAGAATTCCTGCCTTCTCTGCGGGAGTCCTGGGTTCAGTTCCCGGCCGATGTATCCCATGCACAGCTACCACCTGTCTGCCAGTGGAGGCTTGTGTGTGTCCATGATGCAGGGCTTCTGGATTAAGACACACTAGGAGGAAAGGCCTGGCAATCTACGTCCGAAAATCAGCCAGTGAAAACCCTGTGGATCCAACTCAAAGAATGTAACCAATGTCACTGAGTTGCACGTATAGAAACCGTGGAATCGGTGTCTGTTTTGCTGTGTATAGTCTCAACAACAATAAAATTAAGAAAAAAAAAAAATGACCCTATGAATCACAACAGTCTGATCCTATCATGCGGATGGCACAGGACCAGGCGGTATCTTGTTTTGTTGTGCATAGGGTTGCCATTAGTTGGGGGGTCATCTCAATGGCAGCTAACAACAACGAAAATGAAATAGAAGGAAACAACCGAGACTATATTATACTTAGTAATTACTCCTCTCAGGTTTTTAAGTTTCTAGGACACTTCTAGCATTACAGACTAATATCCAACCATGCTGGTAGAAATTACATATAAAGTCTGAGCATCCGAGGAAAGAATTAGGACAGCAGCTTTGGGAGGAGTCATTCTATGCTGACAGCCTGTCTACTTTGAGCTCATTCTGGGGCCCAGGAAGCAATTCTCTGAGCTGGCACTCACTTGGCATGAAGTTCTAAGCTCACTGGGTTGTGAACTTCACAAGGGACCACGTGTACCCTATGTGGCCAGGCTCATAGAGGGCAAATAATAGTTACCTGTTCAATGAATGAATTAATGAGACTCGGGATGGAGACTCTGTTCTTGGAGTTGACTGTCACCATCACCAGAATGACGGTGACCTAAAGCAGTGTTTCTCAAACTTTTATTATGTGATATATGAATTTTATCTCAATAAAGCTGTTAGAAACACACAACCCAGAGCCCAGACATAAATATACATAACTGAAAACTAAAGTTTCTCAAAACAAGACGTATACTTTATTACGTACACTCTGGTATTTTCAATCTCTTATTGTGTTTTGTAAAAAACACTGGTCGCACTCTTTGTACTAGCCCCAAACTGAAAAACCCAATCATCCTTCAACAGTAGAATAGAGAAATTATGGTATATGGCCAAAACGCAATATTATACAGCATGAGAACGGAAAAACTACAACTATAAGCAACATAGACCAATCTGATTAAATGAAGCAACACAAAAAGAGAAGACATGATTCCATTTAAGCATTCAAAGCGGATGTTAGAGAACAGAAGAGGACACAAGGAACATCTAGGGTTCTGGTAATGTCCTGATTCTAGAGCTGGTGCTGGTTATACAGGGGTCTTCACTTTGTGAAAATATACCATGCTATCCTTATGACTTGTGTATTTTTGCTGTATGTTACTTCAAGAAAACATTTCTATTGAGATTTCTTTACCTACTAATAGCGCAGAATTGCAGTTTAAAACACTGTCCTAGAAAGACAAATGCCCAGGGTGATTCACAATCTAAAGTTCAGGAGAACAAAGGTAAAAGGGCTGCCATGCCACTTAGTTTACAGAAAAAAAGGTGGGCTACAGGGGCTATGGAGGGTAGAATGTTCTGGAAGTGGCTGGCTGGCTGGGAGAAGAACTGGTTGGGCGCTGCTCTGGAACCCGTCTGAAAATTCCTGGACAAATTCCCCAACAAAGGATTTGGAATTTTACCATCAGCGATTCATTCGGATCAACAAACCTTTAAAAACGCAAATTTCTCTGCCAATGTTACTAGTGCTAACAGTCTCTGACATTTTAGAGTCAATTAGTTGAATTTAACAACATTTAGTAAGTACTTTCTACATATGTCAGGAACTGTGCTTTTCCACAGGCATTACCACATTTACCTCAGACTGGCCTCCTCCTAATAATACCTTGGGCGAGTTACTTAAAGTAATACCTCAGGGCCTTAATACCTCCGTGACAATAACCTACTGAGCTTTATTATTTTTGGATGAGCTCATGAGAAACCTGTATACACATGAGACATTTTGCATGTAATCTCTGGACATTCACAGCTCACCTCAAAGCCAATCTTTGAACTCCAGAGTCTGACTGATTTCTCGAGTCCCTTTTAGTTCTAACATGAACTACCTAGGTGGTTCCATTAAAAAGGGCAGAAGTAGGAGAGATACCACTGCAGAATACTTTGACTAGTGAGAAGGCAATAGGAGGACACTGATTGAGCAGGGTGGTCGGTGAAGAAGGAGAAGGAGCCAAATAATGAAAGAGAAATGAAGACAGAGATGTGAGAAAGCATCCAAGAATAATTTTCTTTAATCCTGATGTCAAAGTGGCTCTTCCTTTAGAAATAGGTCCCATCTACTCCAGCATGCTTTCCTAGAGTGTCTGGAGTGGCAAGGCTGGGGTATGGAAAAAAGAAAACTGGCTTCTTTAGTTCCACTCAATGAGGACGCCTACAAATGGAGCAGAATGAAGAACAGACATCTCACCCCGACCCCTGTTACCTAACCACACCTCGAAAGCGTCCCTCTTCCTTCCTAAGACTCCCCTACCTATTGCATACTTGTGGGAAATATAGAGGAGCTTGTTGGCAGATTTGGGGGAGCTTTCTTGACCTGAGCAATGGGGAGCAATGCTGGGAAGGATAGCTTTCCAAAGGAGCTGGCTTTTCACTGTTATAGTCCAGGTTTCTCCAAATCATTCCCAGAGGCTCTCAAAGGGCAAGGAACGGGAATGACCCGATGTTCAGTGCTTTGGGGAGAGCAACTCAAGTTCTGAAAAGGGTAAATAATCTATACCTTAAGGTATGTGACAGCTGGAGTCTAGCTGGAATCAGCTTCTACTTACTTTTTGTCTGTAGTCATGAATAAGAAATCAAGTTCCAGTCTAGCAGGGACACTCACCTTGCTCTTCAGTTGCTGAATTCTTAATTCCTTTTGGTGAATTTCCTTTAAACTGTCATTGACCTGGGCCTTGAGAAGTTCTGTCTCATAAGCCAGGTTTTGTGACCCATCTAGGGACGCTGATGTCTCTGGGGATGCCTGCCAGGATACAAGCATTGGTGAGATTCCCTCTACGATTTATCATGTTTAATTCCTTCCCTGGACAAACCTTGTCCACCCCACAGAAATAATTAGATGACTTATCTAGTAGTGGCAGGTGGGCACCTGCAGGGGCTGATGTTTCCTGGGCAGTGGGGACCTGTGAGGAGTGATCGGCATTGAAATTACTCACCTGTCTTTGGTACTGTACTTTGAGGTTCTGAGTCTGGGGGGAAGAAGCCCTCAGTTCCCTCACAAGGTTCTGCAGATGACTAAGCTGCTGATCCTTATCTGAGAGAGCCATGAGGTACTGCTCCTTCATACTCCTCTCATGCACTTCCCAAGAACTCTTCTCCATCCTACAAAGAACGTGAAAGGATCTCAGGAAAAAATACACTTGTGAGGCCAAGGTGAACCATTCCATATGCAAAGCACGATTACAGGCAGAACCAATGTGGTAAAGAAAACACCTAATCAGAGTGAAACTTATAAACAGAATTGTGCACTAAGATGATGGAGCCAAAGAAAAAAGATTCAACTGGCAAGACTGGGTGCAAGCAGTACTTTGTGAAAAGCTGGCATCTGGCTGAACCTTGAACAATTCAGTAGGACTTCCATAACGGGGAAAACATTCCAGGTTCAAGGAACAAACTGAGCAAAAGGCACAAGTATGAATGCATATGGTATGGACAGTGTGTAGAGTAGATATGGTGGGAAATGAGGGTGGAGAGGAATGAGGTCCGGTCATGTGGGGCATTAAATGCTCACTGTGTAAGCAATGGGAAATGACTGTCAATTTTTCAGAAGGGCAGTACCTCGATACAGTATAAACACCACGGATACGGGAATGAAGCTCTAGAGTCTGAAGGATCGAGGCTCAATGCTGCCTATTATCATAGAGTAGGTGTGAGACCCAGAGTAAAGGTTACTTCATTAAGCTCCTTGAGCCTCAACAGTAAAATGGGAATAATCTACTCATTAGGATTCTTGTGAAAATTAAATGAATATTACATGTCATGTAACAAACATAGAGCCTGGCACTTAGTAAACACTCATAAATTAGCTGCTGTTACTTCTATTTATTTATTCCTTGAATCTAGTCAAGAGGAAGGCTTCTATCTGATCCCAGTTCATTTTTTTGAACTACCAAAAACTGCCATTGTTCTTCAGGCCTACTTCTCCCTACCCCATACTCTGAAAAAACTAGGATTGAAATCAAATTTCTGCAGCATTTCTTCATTTTCAATAGCACCAATGTCTCTGTCTTCCCAAAAAGTACACAGTTTGCTTGAATTACCTCTGACCTTTCTGTCTTTCTCTCTAGAAATAAGGTAAGATGGTCTCTTCTTTTCTAACTGACACTTACCTATTATGAAATCATCCTGTTGTGCTCAGACGTGGCTTGGGTTACAGTCATAGTTACTGTTACTCGAATTTTTTTCAGACATGCAGAATTAACTCTTAGAAACTAAAACAAGTTTTTATCACAAGGCTACAATATGCAAAAGGCACAGGGATGTTTCTAGAACACTTTCTTTGAAATATTTGTCTGTGAAAACTGAGCGAGAACAAGAAAGAGCGGGTATAAGGGGGTGCGTGAGAAAAATCATAATCTTTTATAAAACACTTCAAGCTGCCATTTTTGGGGGGGAAGAATGCACAAGTGGTCATGGTATGGAAGGAGACCCTCAGCAGAGAATGGAGGCTAAAGGACAAACACAGTTACTTAATGGAAGTCCGCCTGAGGGAAGGTTATACCTCATTTACTCCCTTAAGAGAGCACAGGAACCAGTAGCCACAAGTAGAAGGGAAAGGTTATGATACAAATCTAGAGTCTCCTGATAAGACAATCACAGGGTCAAGGGAATCTTGACTAAGATGTCCCAGCTTCTTCATGTCGGCAAAGTTCATTTTTCCCGAGCACTTCAAGAGCAAAAGGCAGGGAATCTTAAAGATATTCAGATAAAGAAGCTGGTCCTAAAATCAGTGAAGCAAATCTATCTATTTGCTTTTTCCTTCTAAAAGTGAAGTAAAATGTTCCCCTTTCATTCTTGTAATATACTCACATCTACTTGGTATATAATTTTACTTATCTTCAAAGTAGCTACAATGTGGAAGGTAAAGAAAGAAAAGCCAAGAGAAAGGTAGAAAGAGAAAATAGGAAAAAAAAAAATCAATAGACAAGGAATCATTTTTTCTCCTTCTCTTTCTTTTTCAGTTTCCTGAGGGTCAACCTTATCTATAAGGAAATTAGCCTTTCAGGTTGTATTTTTAATCTCTGCAATCTTCATCATTTGGACAAGAAATGTGCTCTTGTGTTATCTGGGGAAGTTGTCAGCTCCTTGCAATGAGCTTGATATACTTTGACTTTTATGCAAGTTTATAAGATGTTAAATACAAAATTTTTTAGATGTAATTTTACTCTATAAACTTTAAATTGCTAATTTCTAAAAAGCGGTCTGTTCTATAAACTTTGCTTAAGGTTTATTTATATCATGTTAGTAAAGTAAACACCACCATCTGTCAGTTTGTCGTACTGTGGTGGCTTGCGTGTTGCTGTGATGCTGAAAGCAATTCCACTGGTATTTCCAACACCAGCAGGGTCATCCATGGTTTCAGCAGAGCTTCCAGACTAAGAAAGACTAGGAAGAAAGGCCTGGTGATCTTTGTACAAAAACTGGCCAAAGAAAATCTTATAAATCACAACAGAATACTATCCTGACCACTTGCTTTGGACACATCGTTAGAAGGGATCAATGGCTGGAGAAGGACATCATGTTTGGAGAAGTACAGGGAGGGTGAGGGATGTCCTTGGTGTGATAGGCTGGCACAACAGCCACGACAATGGACTAGAACATGTCAGCTACTGTGAGGAGGATGAGTAGGCAACATTTCACTCTGTTGTACATAAGTCACAATGAGTCCGAGTAGATTTGACACACGCCCAATCTGTCCCTCTGTCCTTCTACCCATCGCTCATACCTATCCAGGATTTGTAAAGGGATAAATCTCCCGTGCCTCAACATGAAGAGCTCTCTTATGCTTATTTATGATGCTATATTTGTCATCTTGGCAGCCCTCTGTAAGCTGGATGGGAATCCAGACTCCACATTGCAGTCTCTGTACTCTTTGCCTCTTGTCCTCTGGCATGTGAAGAGTTGAAGGGACAAAGCAGGCGCTACGTGATCAGTGGCACTTTCCAACCTTATAAGCCTTGGATTCGATTCTATTAAGGTAGCATGCTCCATCTTAAGTTAAAAAGTAATAAAATCCCAACAATGAGGTTGTACAATAGGGCCTGCTTTTTTATATACTGCTAAGGGTTTGTTCTTTACTTTTTCTTTTTGGATCAAATTTGTTAGAAACACACACACACACACAAACCAGAATTACCATTCCTATCTCGATTTTTTTTCCTGCCGTGACAGTGCCATATAGCACTGTTATTGATCTGTTTCTTAAAAAGAAAAGGGTTGGGACTTCAGGTTCCAGGCAAGATAGAGTACACACATTTCTCCTTATTCCCCCCACTAAGTATAGATAAAATCTGTGGGCATTAAAAAAAAAAAAAAACCATAAGAACACTCAGGGAAGGTGAAGAGAAGGCAGAAGCTAGGGGCCCTGGGAATCAAGGAATGACATGGTGATGAGTCCTCTGGTTTTTCTGTCTCTGTATACCCCACACATACTTAAATGAGTGCGTGTAAAATTGGTGAAGTCTGAATAAGGCCTGTGGACTGCACCAATCTCAATTTCCTGGTTTTGCTATTGTCCTGTAGCCATATAAGATGTTAACACTGGAGGAAACTGCATGAAGAATACACAGGAGCTCTCTGTACAATTTTTGCAACTTCCTGTGAATCTGTAATTCTTTCAAAATAAAAAGCTGAAAAAGGAAAAGAAAAAAAGGAAAGGGTTGAGAAGCAGGCTTATCATACCTGAGCTGATGCAACTCATGTTGCCAGGAGAGGTGTTCCTGCCGGAGCTGTTCTTGCATCATCTGGAATGTTTTTGTTTTATCCTGATATTCCTGAACTTGAGCCTTCAGTGGACGTAATTCAGTGATCTCCTGGTTAACCTGTAAGTACTGCTGCTGCAGATTCTTCAATTCCTTCAGCTTTAACCAAAGGGAAAGTAAAAGGGTGATTTATCACATCACATCTCATTCACCCAGCTATCAGTCATTAGCAGCTCCCTGCTAAGTCAGACAGCACAACAGACTACCAGCCCCTAACAGTCCATTGACATATCACTACAGCATGAGTCTCTAACATGGTGAAATACATGCTGCCTGACTGGTGAAAATCACCCCATGGAGCTAGTTGCCCATGGGCCTGACCATTCCTGTAAGTTTTACCCTTGCCTTCTGAGGTCCTAAACTGACTTTAAATCTACAACTCTGACATGCGCTAGACCTAAGAGGCCTACAGCTTCTGCGTGGGTGGTAACTCCCTAGAACCAGAAGTGTGAAGATGGACTGGACTTCTATCTACCATGTGTCCTGGTTAGTTTTCCAAACCTTCTTATGTGGATATGAACTTTAACTCCGGCTGATACAGATTATAAACAAAGCAGTGTCACGAGTGGTTAAAAGCATTTAGGGTCTGGAGTCAGATATTCTGCCACTTCTTGTTTGTATGACTTTATGCATGTTCCTATACCCTCTGTTTTCATTTCCTTCGTTCATAAGATGAAGAAAATTACAGTATCTCCCTCATAAGAGTATAAGAACTAATAGAAGGTTAATGCACTTCACACATAGTAAGCCTTCAATAAAGCTAGTGATGATGGATGACAGGCTTCTCTTCAATTTGCAAAACTGCCCATCTACATTTCAGGTATATCCTCAAGCTCTTTACCCCAATACTTAATAAAAGCTTGGCAGTAAGAAATAATGGCAAGATATCTAGACAAAAAGGGGGCCTTGAACACACATATCTCTTTCGTCCACTCCGGAAACATCACTAAAGCTACAATAAAGGCATTATTTTTTAAGCATAAAACACAAGAACGGGAAGAACAGACAGTCAGCAACGACAACATTTTAGAAGCTGAAAAGCAGATGGATATCTGGTAACTGACTTAACAAATCCGAGAAAGCTGATTATCAAGCTTGCGGTAAGGCAAGCCAAGAACCAATTGGACTTACTCTGCAGAATCTTCAAAAGGCTCAGGAATGAACAGCACCAGGAACCTCTGGAAAAGACGGTGATGGGGGTGGGAGGAAGTGGCAGTTGAAATGAGGAGCATTAGATGAAAGCTGCTTAAGAGACAGTTGCATCCCTCGCTCCTCTCCTCAGCTCCACACTTGTCATCCCAAAGACAACTCGAGTTTTATTCTCTGGAGAAGGTAAAAGAGAGGCGTCTCTAGGCTGTGGAACACCAGGCGCAGATGAAGGTAAGGGTAAATACCAAAACAAGGGTGATCAGTGAATGTATGTTTTCTAAATGTTGAAGGCTTTCCCTTACTCATCTTACAGAATTGTGGAACACAGGTCTTTACCCTCCAGGCAGGAAACGGGACATCTTCTCTAGAAATTCTGACCAGTTCAGATAAACTAAACGTATCAACATGGCAAGTACCCACAAACCTTAGCAAGATCATGCAGCAATGACCACAGCTGGTTAGCCCTGTTAAATGAGCTTTTTGGATTCTACCTTATACATGAACAGAAAACCAAAGATTCACCCTCACCTTAAGAATGACTAATATCAAAGACAGAGATAAAAACAAACTGGAAGAAGACTAATTTGAAAAACTGAGAAATTAGCAAGGGAAAGAACATAATATACTCAAAGATTTAAGATAGAATATTAGGAATTACAAACATTATAGCAGAAATAAAACATTATAAAGAAAAATGAATTATAAGAAAACTCCAAAAAACAAAACTACCACCACTAACCTTGGACAGATAAGTGACAAAAATATATCCACTGAGATAAGAAAAAAAGAAATCCTTAGAAATTAAAAATATGGTGGCAAATATGAAAACTTCAATGTAGGAATCAAAAGATGAAGGTATGAAAATCTCCCCAAAGCACAGCAAAAAGAATAGAAAAGGTAAGAACGCTAGAGAATCAATTCAGAAGGTCCTACATTTAAATAATAAGATTTTCAGAAAAAAAGACAATAGAGAGAAAGGATGGGGAAAAAATTATAAAAAAAATTCAAAAGGAGTTCCCGAAATTGTTGTATATTGACTTCTTAGATTCAAAGGACTAGTCACTATGATGAATAAAAATAGGCTGACGCCAAAACACATTATCATGAAATTTCAGAACATACAGCGCAAAAATATTCTATATACTGTGAAAGTGTAAGGGGAAGAAAGGGAGGGAGAAGGGAGAAGGAGAAACAGAGAGCACATAAGAATCAGGAATCAGAATAGCTTCAGACTTCTGAATCACAATGTAAGCTAAAAGGCAAGAAACCAATGTCTTCATAATTTGAGGAGAAATTATTTTCAACCTCCAATTCTATACCCAGCAAAACTATCAATCAAGTGTGAGAAATACAAAGATATTTTCAATAAATCTGCCTATTATGTATCTTTTTTTGGCAGCTACTGAGTAATTTATTCCATCAAAACAATGGCACAAAATCAAAAAGGGGAAGACACAGAATAAAAGAAACAGGAGGTCCAATATAGGAGAGAGATGAATGGAAGCCGTAGGATGGTGATGGAAAATATTCTAGGATGAAAACTCTGTCCTAGGAGTACGAGGCAGCTGGTTCAGGTAGGAGCAGTTCATGAGAATTTTCTTCATAAAGATGAAATTGATGGAACAGCTGACGTGAACAAGCCTCTTGAGAGGAGGCTGGACAACTGACAGAAAATCTAGGGTTAAATTACATTTATAAGTACTAGGAAACTAAATAACAATAACAACACAAAAACTCAGTTATTAACTGTAGGTAAAAGAGAAAGATGTTGAGAAAAAGAAAAGTAACCCATCTCAGCTCTAATAGCATTTTGTAGTTGTAAAAATGTAAAGACCAAAAACCGATTTAACCAAAGTTAAAATTAAATTGCATAAGGAGAAGGGGGGGCAGTTTTTGTGTTAAAAATATGTGTATGTACTATGGATGAAGAGCACGTAAAGACAGCTAAACCTTCGTGTTAGCATAACGGAAAGTTAATAGTTAATACAAAGAATGAAATCTCAAAATGAAATATAAGCATGATATTTAGATATTGAGGAAATATCAAAAGAATAAGCTGAAAAGGTTGAAAGCAATGGTCTCAAAAGAAGAAGTAGGGTTGGGAATGCTGCTGCTTGTTTTTCTCACTGAACCTTGTAGAACTTAATGATTCTTAAAATATGTGTCTATAAGTTTATTTTTTAAACAAAAACTAAATTAAAAACATTTTTGTTTTGTTTTAAAACAAAAACATATTTTTTATGCAGTCCACTCACTCCTCTAGTCTAGATACCCTAATGTTACAGACCAAATCTGAAATAGACCAAATCTTCACAGAGTTGCGTGCCTAGGACTGCATTTTAACTCTTGGTAAAACCCAGACCCAGTGCCTTCAAGTCGATTCCGACTCATAGCGACCCTTTAGTGAAATCTGTGTAGTTCTTATGCCATGCGCTTACATCAAGGGACAACTAAATAAAAATCCTATAAAACACATTATTATATTTACTATAGAGAAGAATGGCATTTCACAGCACAGTACCATCTTCATGGGAACTCACTAAAGAAATTTCTCACAGGCCTTAATGCTTAAAGAATAACTATTCTTGTTTGAGCAGGTGGCTTTTCTTTCCTCCTTTTTTCCTAAATTCTCGCACATGGTTTTGATTCCCTCTTTCTGATGACTGCCAGAAAGCTGAGAAATTAGCAGCCTGTCTTTCTAACAAAGAGTACAGGATATTGTGACATCTCCTTGGGACACTAGCCTCACTCCTGGTTTAGCCTTTTTCTCTGCTTTCCTCCTTTTCTCTTCCTTCCCAGTTTCCTTTATTATATTTTATCTTGATAAACTGCTCCTATTTTTATATGCTACAAGTCATTTTCCAAATGAACTGAGTATAGATAAACAAATACAGCCACTCCCTAGAGATCTGTTCTTCATCCTGTAGGTAGAGATTGTCTAAGTGGTCCATTTGACTATGGGAAAGTCCTAAGGAAGTCTGGATAGGTGTGGAAACTCCAGAAGGTTTGCAGAGTAGTTTGAAATGTGCTAGTAGAAACCCTTGAACTAATTTTCCATGATCTGGACCCTCAGACTTCATTCAGCAAACTCCCCCTTGCCTAACCAAGTAAAGGTGGAAATCAAAGTAACCCAAGCACCTTTCAGACCTCAATCATCTCTGGGTAGTCCTGAGGGCAAAGGCGTGTAGAGCAGGCAGAGGAGATAAAATTCTGGTCTGTGCTAAATGTTGAACCTGATAGAGGTTGAAGTAAGTTATCCACTATGCTTACCCCACACGCAACCATGATTAACAGACTAAAAACTTCAATGCCCATGAGACTGACTGAGAACAAGATATCTGGAAAAGAAGAGCTGATAGACAGCTAATACATTCAGAAGTAAGCAGAAGGGCATCAACAGAGTGCAACAGACCCTGTGCCACAAAGTCAGACTGTCAGGCCTTCAGGTAATTTATAACCCTTCTTAGGGTTATGATTCTTTCATGGCAGATGTGAATGCCTCAGTTCTCTTCTACCTCATAGTTTACACAATGGAGAAAATACTGGTGCTTTCACTAACAACTACAAATACAGAAAACGACTATCAATTATTGATTATGTACCAGATGACTAGTGAACACCATGCTAAATACCATGGAAAATAAGAAAAAAAAAGTGTAAGACACAGCATTTCCTTACCAGGACTTTGCAATCAAATTGCAGAAATAAGAAATAGTGTATACATAAGACACACACACACACACACAAGTGACAATAAGTATAAAGGAATATAAAGAGAAGGCAACAAACAATCAACCAAGAAACGTAATTAAGGATTTGTACTCTGGGGTGACCTTTAAAGAGTGGGAAATATTAACCAAGATGGAAAACAATTGGGGAGATATATTGGCAGAGAGGATGGTAATTTGGATTAGTAGGAAGTACCAGATACGTTTATTACATAGTGAGTAGATCACCTTGGCTGGAATAAAAAAACCCAGTGCCATCAAGTTGATTTTGACTCATAGCGACCCTACAGGACAGGGTGTAACTGCCCCATAGAGTATCCAAGGAGCACCTGGTGGATTCAAAGGGCGGACCCTTCGGTTAGCAGCCGTAGCACTTAACCAGTACGCCACCAGGGTTTCCTTGGCTGGAGTGAAGGCTATAAATTGGGGAGTAGTAAAAGGGAAGATTGGGGAAGAAAGGTAAGGACAAATTGTAGGGTCTGAAATGCCAGATTAAGAGGTTTGAATCCTAAGTCTATTCTACAGCTACAACTTTTAAAGGTTTTTGAGTAGTAAAATAATAATTAGAGTTTCAGCAAGATCTACTGGACAATGGTGTATAGAGTGTTTTCAAGAGGTGACAAACTGGGAGTGGCATTAGTACAACAGTTTAAGGGTAAGGTTATTCTAAAATGTTGAGGATGGAAAAACAAAAAGAAAGACTTCAGACATTTTGTGAATAAACAAATGATAGACATTATTGATTAAATGGAGTAAAATCATAGACAATTAGGAGTCCATAGGAAGAGAAGATTATTACTGAATTATGGAAACAGGGAAATCAGAAAAAAAAAAAAAAAAGCTGGCTTAGGCTGTAAATACTTAGCAGACAAAAATGTGGAACTGGCATTGAGACATACAAAATTCAGTGCCTATTGTTTCCAATAGATAAGAATAATAAAGTAATTCATTGACTACAACACAGTTAATTCATAATCCATCCTAAAACCTCCCAGGTAGTAAAAGATTTTGACTTAGAGGTTAATCAACACAAGGATGCCATAAATTACAGTTCTGAAGCACAAGCTGTCCTGATGGAGAGAACCTTTTGAATTTGTGATCTGAAAGGACTAATAAAAAGCCGAGCGCCTAGGACAAAGTGAGCTGAAAATCTATTAAAACTATTTTAAAAACATAACAAACATGCATAAATCTGTAGATGTCAAAATCATAGCTGAGAAAGGGGTTTTGCTCAGATTGTAAAACTGCCCATAAATAGCGTAATATGAATGAACATATTACCTACAAAGGAAAAGAAAAATCTGTACAAGACTCTATAGTTAGAGGAAGTGATCTTTTCACTGGGGCTAAACTTATAAACTAAAATTTTCAGATACCAGGCATGGATCCCATGTTAAAATGGAAAATCTGACCTTCTGAAGCTCAATTTATTTCACATTTGGCCTATTTTCCTATAAGTACATGGCCTTGGCAGAGCTTAAGGCTGTTTTGAAAGGGAAGAGAGAAAAGCCACAAAGTAGAAAGCCCTGACAATCTGTCTTGACTCATGTAGTTCCAGTTTTTGCCTTTGAATCTTGGTGACCTGGAAGTTTTCTGAAAAAGACCTGGATTTAACTCTTGGATGCTACTAAAAGCAAAGCAACAAAATTTCCACATTACAGATCCTACTTATGGTCTTCTCCCACTGAAAAAAAGCTGGGTGTTAAATGAAAATGGGCAAATGGTTCAGCCTACAAATAAAACTTTACTAAATGGTCATTTAAACTTACTTTAATAAACCATTTTTACATTAACTTTTTTTTTCCCCCACAAATTAAGGCTGAGTTAGTATTAGACAAGCTGACCTCTCTCTACTCCTAATTTTAGCAGGTGATCTATTGCTAAACCGTCATTCGTAAGAAGGCACTGAGGGAACCCTACACTTTCAATTAAACTATGACAAATTCTGGAAACATCTACACATTTGTGTGTATGTGTATTATATATAAATAATATATAAAACACCTCTCCATCATTTAGTCCTTTTATAACCGGCAGAGAGTTTCATGCAGAGGAAATTTACGATTTATTAAAATGGTAATGGTAGATTTAAAAATTTAAATAATGTTTTTGTGTTTTCCCAAGAACAAACAGAACCTGTGAGATGTATAATCCTGCCCCTAATTACTCAAATAATATCCTGAAGTTTTTTTATTCTTTTCTATAGAAACAAAGATCAATTTAAAGGAAGGTTCACAACTTGATCTCATAGACACATACAGAACACTCCACCCAACAACAACCAAGTATAGTTTCTTTTCTAGTGCACATGAAACATTCTCTAGAATACACCACATATTAGGTCATAAAGCAAGACTTTCCAAAATCCAAAACATCAAAATATTACAAAGCGTCTTCTCTGACCATAAGGCCATAAAAGTAGAAATCAATAACAGAAAAACCAGGGAAAAGAAATCAAATACTTGGAAACTGAACAATACCTTGCTCAAAAAGACTGGGTTATAGAAGACATTAAGGAGGGAATAAAGAAATTCACAGAATCCAATGAGAATGAAAACACTTCCTATCAGAACTTTTGGGACACAGTGAAAGCAGTGCTCAGAGATCAATTTATATCAATAAATGCACACATACAAAAAGAAGGGCCAAAATCAAAGAATTATCCCTATAACTTGAACAAACAGAAAGAGAGCAACAAGAGAAACCCTCAGGCACCAGAAGAAAACAAATAATAAAAATTAGAGCAGAATTAAATGAATTAGAGAACAGAAAAACAATTGAAAGAGTTAACATGACCAAAAGCTGGTTCTTTGAAAAAATTAACAAAATTGATAAACCATTGGCCAGACCGACAAAAGAAAAACAGGAAAGGAAACAAATACCCTGAATAAGAAACGAGATGGGCGATATTACAACAGACCCAACTGAAATTAAAAGAATCATATCAGATTACTACGAAAAATTGTACTCTAACAAATTTGAAAACCTAGAAGAAATGGATCAATTCCTAGAAATGCACTACCTATCTAAACTAACACAAAGGTAGAACAACTAAATAGACCCATAACGAAAGAAGAGATTGAAAAGATAATAAAAAAAAAAAAAACTTCCAACAAAAAAAAACCCCTGGTCTGGACGGCTTCACTGCAGAGTTTTACCAAACTTTCAGAGAAGAGTTAACACCACTACTACTAAAGGTATTTCAGAGCATAGAAAAGGACAGAATACTCCCTAACTCATTCTATGAAGCCACCATATCCCTGATACCTAAACCAGCTAAAGACACCACAAAAAAAACAAATTACACACAGACCTATATCCCTCATGAGCTTAGATGCAAAAATCCTCAACAAAATTCTAGCCAATAGAATTCAACAACATACCAAAAAAATAATTCACCATGACCAAGTGGGATTCATACCAGGTATGCAGGGATGGCTCGACACTAACTAGAAAAACAATGTAATCCACATTGTAAATAAAACGAAAGAACCACATGATTTTATCAATTGATACAGAAAAGGCATTTGACAAAGTTCAACACCCATTCACGATAAAATCTCTCAGCACAATAGGAACAGAAGGAAAATTCCTCAACATAATAAAGGGCATTTATACAAAGCCAACAGCCAATGTCATCCTAAATGGAGAGATTCTGAAAGCATTCTCCCTGAGAACGGGAACCAGACAAGGATGCCCCTTATCACCACTCTTATTCAACATTGTGCTGGAGGACCCAGCCAGAGCAATTAAGCTAGATAAAGAAATAAAGGGCATCCAGATTGGTAAGGAAGAAGTAAAAGTATGTCTATTTGCAGATGACATGATCTTATACACAGAAAATTCTAAGGAATCCTCAAGAAACCTACTGAAACTAATAGAAGAGATCAGCAGAGTATCAGGATACAAGATAAACATACAAAAATCAGTTGGAATCCTCTACACTAACAAAAAGAACACTGAAGAGGAAATCGCCAAATCAATACCATTCACAGTAGCCCCCAGGAATATAAAATACTTAGGAATAAATCTTACCAGAGACATAAAAGACCTATACAAAGAAAACTACAAGACACTACTGCAAGAAACCAAGAGAGACCTACATAGGTGGAAAAACATACCTTGCTCATGGATAGGAAGACTTAACATTGTAAAAATGTCTATCCTACCAAAAGCCATCTATAGATACGATGCAATCCAATCCAAATTCCAACGACATTTTTTAATGAGATAGAGAAACAAATCACCAACTTCATATGAAAGGGCTAGAGACCCCAGATAAGTAAACCACTACTGAAAAAGAAAAACAAAGTGGGAGGCCTCATTCTACCTGATTTTAGAACCTGTTATACCACCACAGTAGTCAAAACAGCCTGGTACTGGTACAACAACAGATACATAGACCAATGGAACAGAATTAAGAATCCAGACATAAATCCATCCACTTATGAGCAGCTGATATTTGACAAAGCCCAAAGTCAGTTAATTGAGGAAAAGACAGTCTTTTTAACAAATGGTGCTGGCATAACTGGATATCCATCTGCAAAAAAATGAAACAAGACCCATACCTCAACCATGCACAAAACGAACTCAAAATGGATCAAAGGCCTAAACATAAAATCTAAAACGATAAAGATTATGGAAGAAAAAATAGGGACAACGTTAGGAGCCCTAATACATGGCATAAACAGTATATAAAACATTACTAAAAATGTAGAAGAGAAACCAGATAACTGGGAGCTCCTAAAAATCAAACACCTATGCTCATCCAAAGACTTCACCAAAAGCCAAAAAAGACTACCTACAGACTGGGAAAAAGTTTTTAGCTATGACATTTCCGATCAGCGTCTGATTTCTAAAACGTACAAGATTCTCCTAAAACTCAACCACAAAAAGACAAATAACCCAATTAAAAAATGGGCAAACATAAACAGACACTTCACTACAGAAGACATTCAGGCCGCTAACAGATACATGAGGAAATGCTCACGATCATGAGGAAATGCTCACGATCATTAGCCATTAGAGAAACGCAAATCAAAACTACAATGAGATTCCATCTCACTCCAACAAGGCTGGCATTAATCCAAAAAACACAATCATAAATGTTGGAGAGGCTGTGGAGAGATTGGAACACTTATACACTGCTGGTGGGAATGTAAAATGGTACAACCACTTGGGAAATCAATTTCATGCTTCCTTAAAAAACTAGAAATAGAACTACCATACGATCCAGCAATCCCACTCCTTGGAATATATCCTAGAGAAATAAGAGCATTTACACGAACAGATATATGCACACCCATGTTCACAGCAGCACTGTTTACAATATCAAAAAGAAGGAAGCAACCAAGGTGCCCATCAACGGATGAATGGATAAATAAATTATGCTATATTGACACAGTGGAATATTACACATTGATAAAGAACAATGATAGATCCATGAAACATTTCATAACATGGAGAAATCTGAAAGACATTATGCTGACTGAAATTAGTCATTTGCAAAAGAACAAATATTGTATAAGACCACTATTATAAGAACTGGAGAAATAGTTTAAACAGCGAAGAAAATATTCTTAGATGGTTACAAGACGGGGGAGGCAGGGAGGGAAGGAGAGGGGTATTCACTAATTAGATAGTAGATAAGTTTTATTTTAGGTGAAGGGAAAGACAATACACAATATAGGAGAGGTGAACACAACTGGACTAAACCAAAAGCAAAGAAGATTCCTGAATAAACTGAACGCTTCAAAGGCCAGTGCAGCAGGGTGGGGGTTTGAGGACCATGGTCTCAGGGGACATCTAAGTCAACCGGCATAATAAAATCTATTAAGAAAACATGCTGCATCACACTTTGGAGAGTGGCATCTGGGGTCTTAAATGCTAGCTAGCAGCCATCTAAGATGCAACAATTGGTCTCAACCCACCTGGAGCAAGAAAGAATGAAGAACACCAAAGACACAAGGTAATTATGAGCCTAAGAGACAGAAAGGACCACATAAACCAGAGACTACATCAGCCTGGGATCAGAAGAACTAGATGGTGCCTGGTCACAACCGATGACTGCCCTGACAGGGAACACAACAGAGAACCCCTGAGGGAGCAGGAGAGCAGTAGGATGCAGAGCCCAAATTCTTGTAAAAAGACCACATTTAATGGTCAGGCTGGGACTAGAAAGACCCCAGAGGCCATGGTCCCCAGACCTTCTGTTAGCCCAAGACAGGAACCATTCCCAAAGCCAATTCTTCAGACAGGGATTGGACTGGAATATGGGATGGAAAATGATACTGGTGAAGAGCGAGCTTCTTGGATCAAGTAGACACATGAGACTATGTTGGCATCTCCTGTCTGGAGGGGAGATGAGAGGGCAGAGGAGGACAGAAGCTACTCGAATGGACACGAGGAAAGAGAGTGGAGGGAGGAACTGTGCTATCTCATTAGAGGGAGAGCAATTAGGAGTGTACCTCAAGGTGTATGTTAATTTTTGTATGAGAGACTGACCTGATTTGTAAACTTTCACTTAAAGCACAACAAAAATTAATTAAAAAAAATAATAATAAAGAAAGTTTCAGAAACTCTCAAAAATAGATCTGAAACAGAGAAAGACACTCACTAGTCGGTCTCTGTCATTTTGGAGTGATGACATGGCTTTTTTTAAACTCTGTACTTCAGCTGGGCTGCTTGCAGGCTGGGCTGCAGACCACTGCTTCCCTTCCTCCACCTTGCGGAATCTTGCCAGCTCATTCAACAGGTGATCTCTCTCATTCTGCAGACTAGCCATAGCCTTGGAAAAAGATTGCATTTGGTTGTAAGAATCTTCTAGTTGTGAGGACAGGTGAAGCAGTCGTTCATCTTTGGACAGAAGCTGTTGGTTAAGTTTCTCAAGGTGAGACAAGCTGTTATCCTCTGTGGAGCTCTTCGGAGAGGAGGCTTTAGACACAAGAACATCTCTCTCTGTGCTTAAGAGGCCCTGTTTTTCTCTCAGCTGTGCCACCTCCTTCAGACTGGCATCGTATTTCCTCTTTAGTTCATCAAGCTCCTCATTAGCATGATCTCTACTACTCTGCAGTGAACTCATAGACTTTCCAAACGATTGAATTTGTGCTGTGAGATCTTTATTTTCTTTGGTGACCATGAGCAATTTCTGCTCCATCTCCATCAGATCTCTTGCTAGCTCTGCCACCCTCTCTTCTGCTGTTTCAGTTTCATTTCGCATTATCCCCGCATCGTGATGAAGATGCTTTAATTCCTTCTTCAGTTTATCTTCAATTTCACCTACCTTCTTGGCAGCTTCCTTCTGAACATGAAGCAATTCCTCTTCTAGTTCTGTAATTCTGTTCTGAGAGGAAGAAAGGGTAGTACTTAACTTTTGTACCTCTTCTTCCTTTACTTTTAACTGAGCTTGAAATATTCCTAAAGTTGTTTCTTCTTGCAAGTCTGTTATCTCTCCCTTTAGTTGGGATATAGATATTTTTAAGCTCTCAATCTCTTTAGACAAACCTTGTTTCTCCTCCTGTAGGGTATTAGAGGACCTCTGCAAATTTTCCTTTGCTGCCTCAGACTGCTTCAGCTTTTCTTCTAATTTAGCATATTCACTCTTCAGTGCCTTATTCTGCTGATGTTGAGCTTCAAGCAGTTGCTTTTGCTGGTAGTCTTTTATTGATATTACTTGGTTCAGGTCTTCCCTATATTGGATCAGTTCTGCATCTAGCTTGGCATTCTCAGAATTGAGGTCATCCATATGACTTCGCAAGCACCTAATTTCTTCCTTAAGCTTATTATTCTCAGTAGCAGCGTCTTGGATGAGTTGGTCTTTTTCTAAGATTACAGAAAGATGTCGTCCTTCTAGCTGCCGATAGTTACCTACTACGCGGTCTCGGTCATCCTGGAGAGAAGACATGGATTTAACGAAGGAGTCCAACTGGGCCTTCTGCTGAGTGCTTTCCTTTTTGATAGTGTTCAGTGTTTCCAGAAGCTGGCTGGTTTCGTCAACAGCTTTTTTGTTCTCCTCTTCCTTCTGGGACAGCTGGGTTTCCAGTTCTTTAATTTCCTTATCATGTTGTTGATGCAGTTCTGAAACAGCTACTTGGATTGCCTCTTCCTTGGCAGAAAGCAGGCTTATAATCTTCTGCTCTTTCATGTTTATTTCTTCATGTAGCCTACTGGTCAGTTCCCTGGAGGCCTGAAGATCAGTCTCTAGCTGCTCATAACTGAACTTACAATTTCGGATATCAGCTTCTTGCTGCTTGACAATCTCTTCCAAGCTTTCTTTGTTTTCCTTACATTTTTCTAAAGTGTTATCTAAATCAGTCAGCTGGTCTCGGAGAATCTTAAGTTCTGATTCTGACTTAGCTAGTTCATTCTGAGAATTGTGGTATAGGTATCGAGTCTCTTCTAGCTGGGTCAAAAGTTCTTTGTTTTCCCCCTGTAGAGTATCACAGACCTTCTGTTGAAGCTGGACCTCTGTCTGGGCCTTAGACTCCCAGGTCTGCTTGTCATGTTCAAGCCTGAAAACACAAAGAACATTAATTACAGATTAATGGAAAAACTACTCGATGCCTAAAGAATAAATACTACATAATAGATCTACAAGGGAACCAATACTTGATATACTTCCTTGTAACTCAGATATTCATACTTGAAGGTGTTCATCTTTTTACTGAAGAGATATTCATTCTTTGTATTACAGACTTGTTTTCTGAATTTTCTATATTAAAGGCATACTGGACCTAAGGATTCATATATTTAAATCATAAACTCCAAATTACTTATTTTGCTGGCACGGTTTTTTACACTCTAAAAAATAACACTTTTTCTAGGAGAAAAGTGGGATGCAGACCCCAAATTCTAGTAAAAAGACCAGACTTAATGGTCTGACTGAGACTGGAGGGCCCCAGAGGACGTGGCCCCCGGACTTTCTGTTAGCCCAAAACTAAAACCATTTCTGACGCCAACTCTTCAGACAAAGATTAGACTGGACTATGATACTGGTGAGGAGTGCGCTTCTTAGCTCAAGCAGACACATGAGACTATGTGGGCAGCTCCTGTGTGGAGGCCAAACGAGAAGGCAGAGGGAGACAGGAGCTGGTTGAATGACACGGGAAATACAGGGTGGAGAGGAGGAGCGTGCTATCACATTATAGGGAGAGCAACTAGGGTCACCTAACAATGTGTAAGTGTTTATATGAGAAACTGACCTGAACTATAAACTTTCACTTACAGCACAATATAAATAAATAAATAACACTTTCTCTTATTTTGCTTTACTTTGCTTGAGACAAACTAATGTCTGGCCCTTTAAGGAATAACGCTGGTATGAGAGACAGTGAGGAAACCTCTAAATTAGAACTGAGGGAGCCCATTAGAAGACGTGGAGGCATGCAAAGGGTGGGGGACATTGTTAGTTCTTGGGCTTGAAAGTGATATCATAAAAGTGAAGTTTGAGGAAAATAAGTGTTAGCAGGCATATGCAGTAAGATTGATGTAAAATATGGAGACCATTTAGGCGGCTAAGGCAATAATTTAGGTGTACTGTGGTAAAAAATCCAGGCAAGAGTAGTGAAAGAGAGAAATCTAAGAGACCTCTCAGAAGCAAGATGGGAAGAGAAGCAGATGCAAATTTTTTATGTTAATGTGAATTTTTTATGTTAATGCAAACAATAGCAGGAGGTTATTTGGCAAGGGGGGAAAAAGTAGAAAGTGAGAGATAATATTTCTTCTGAGGGAAACCCTGGTGGCGTAGTGGTTAAGTGCTGCGGCTGCTAACCAAAGGATTGGCAGTTTGAATCCGCCAGGCGCTCCTTGGAAACTCTATGGGGCAGTTCTGCTCTGTCCTATAGGGTCCCTATGAGTCGAAATCGACTCGACGGCACTGGGTTTGGTTTTTTTTTTTTTTGGAAGCAATTTAAGCCAAAATTGTTACTTACAGAGACTTCTTTGCCTCCAATTAAAACTGGAGGAGCAGCTACCACGTAAGTAAAGCAAATACTTTATTCGTTTACCTGGAAATGTTGATTTTCAATTCCTCCATATGGATGGACATCTGCCTAAGCTGATCCTTTAGAACGCTGCAATTCTCCTCTTTGAGTCTAATTTCATCTTCTTTGGTTTGAATGGCATCACTGAACTTCCTCTCCCATTTCTTGGCTTCATCTATCACCCTGTCCCGATCGTCCTGGAGGGAAGACATGCTCTTAGTGAAGGCTGCAAGCTGGGCCACGGTGCTGTCCAAGTTTTCCTGAAGCTGCTTAACTTCCATGTCTTTCTTGTTCAAAGTAACCTGAATCTCTCCAAAAGTCTCTTCCAAGTGTACTTTGTCGCTACACAAAGCATCCAGTTTCTCTTGCATATTCTTCTTTTCTTTCAGGTGCTTATCTTCTGCCTGCTCCAGTCTTCGCTCAAGGTCATCGTCCTTTTGTTTCATTTGGCTTTTGACTAATTCTTTATTTGACTGAAGTTCCTTTTTCAACTTAAGATTGTCTGCTAGGACTCGAGCTGCTTCACTTTGAGTGTCATCTAGCAACACCCTGAAGCTAGCTAACTCTGCTTGTGCCTTCTTACGGAGCTCATCTGCTCGGGCTAGATTTTCTTTGCATACTTCCAAGTCCTTTTGGGACTCGGACTGAACAAACTCTAGGGCCTTAACAGTTCTCTCCAGGGTGCTGATTTTCTCTTGATACCTGATGCAGTCCTTCTGCAACTGCTTCACTTCTTGCTGCTTCTGTTTTAACAGCTCCTGAAGCTCCTTCGCGTGGCTTTTACTGCCGGGTTCTTTCTGGGCACCTTGTATTTTCTCCAGATATTCTTTTCGGATTTCTGATTCCACCATACTTTTTTCCTTGACTAACTGCTGCTTTTCTTCTTCCAGTTCACTCACACACTTTTTAAGATTCTGCATTTCAGATTCCAGTTGCTCATTTTTTATTTGGGCATCTGTCACATCCTGATAATAATTTCCAATGCTTCCGTTAAGTTCTGCCAACTGGTTCATGAGCCTCTCCTCCAAATCGTCCTTCTCTTCTTCCGCGGTCTCCTTCAATTTGGTAACTCTGGAGAGCTCTTCCTGGATTTGCTGATTCAACAAGGTCATTTTGGTTACTTCTTCCTGAAGTATTTTTAGTTCACCATCCTTTGACGATATTTGACTCAGGAAAGTATTTTTCTCATTTTCTAATGTCTGACGAAATTCCTTTTCTTTACGCTTCTCCTTCTCTAATTCCGCAATGCTTTCTTTGAGCTGATCAATCTGCTGTCGGTAGTTATTAATTTCACCACGTGAGCTGATGTTCTCACTTATGTCAGGATCGATCTCGGCACTGTTCTCCGACAGAACGGGTACTGAGTATTCAGGCCTTGTGCTCATACTCAGAGAGTCCTGCTCTTTAACGTCATCTGTCACCGACTGTGTTGCCTCTTCAATAATATCCACTTGGTTATCCTGTTTCTCAGTGGCTTCTGGGCTAGCTTGTTTGGATACATTATCTTCCATCTGATGCTTTAAATCTTGAACCTGTTGACTTAGAATGTCCTTCTCGGTCATTATAGTTTCAAAGTCCTTAGAAAGGGTTTTATATTCCATTCTGACCCTTTCTAGTTCCTCCTTCATATTGGAATTGGAAGAAAGAAGTGCTTCCATACATTCTTTAGATGTGTCTCCCACAGGGTGGCCCTCTGCTCTCAGCCGGTCATTCTCTTCTTCTAGCTCTAGGATTTTCTGTTGTTTAGATTTAGCAAACTTTCTCATCTTTTCCTTCATCTCCTCCATTTCCTGTTCAGCTTCCTGCAACTGCTTTTCTGTCTCTTTCTTGCTTGCTTCTGTGCTTCTCAGCTTGCCATATAATTCTTGCTTTTCTTGCCTCACGGCTTCTACCACATGCTGAATCCTTTCTGCCTCATTACTGACATTCTCATAGGACTGTAGAAGAATTTCATACTCTTTCTGTAGCTCCTTGTGCTTCTCTTGCCACTCGGTGTTTTCTGCAATCTGAGAACATTTCAAAGACTCAATTTCCTTCAGTAAGTTTTCTTTGTCTTCAGTAAGACCCTCCAGAGCTAGCTTCAGACTTTCACAAGAGCCATTGAGATTTTGATTTTCTAGTAAAGACCTGTCCATTTCTGCAATGAGTTTGTCTCTCTCTTCCTGAAGAAGAACTAACCTTTTTGAGAATACATCTTTTTCTTTATTTTGAGCAGAAGCTTGGTTTTCTACATCTGCCAGAGACTTGGTAAGACGTTCAATGGTATCTCTGGCCAGAGACAACTCCTCTTGGAGACCTTTGTTTTCTTTCAGTGCTTCTTTCCGGGAAATAAGGGCAGCTTGAAGTTTCCTCTGTATTTGGTGCTTTGCTTTACCTTCTTTTTCACTTTCTTCTACCTTTTGCTTCATTTCACTAAGTTCCACCTGTAACTGCTTTATCTTTTCATCACGCTCTTTGGTTTGCATCTCCAGTTGCATATGTAAAGCCTTAATTAACTTCTCTTGTTCTATCGTGTCTGTCTTAACTTTGGTAAAGATTTCCTCTTTCTCACTAAGTTGTCCAGAAAGGTAGCTAACTTCTTCTTCCTTTTCGCTTACGAGTCTTTGCAGCTCGTCTAGCGCAGGCTGTAATTCTCTGAGATGTTCTAATCCAGCGATTTCTAGTTGACTGCTTTCCAGTGTCCACTTCAGGCTTTCTGCACGGGCCTCAGCTTCACTGGCTGCTATCTTCAGACTCTGGATCTCTAAAACCTGTTTATTTATCTGCTCTCGTAACTGAAATGCCTCATCTGATTTTTTAGCAAGCTCACTTGTCGTAGAACTAACCTTCAGTTCTAACTCCTCTTTCTCAACCTGTATTTCTTTCAGTTCAGCCTTAATCTGCTCAATAGAAGTATTGCTTTGCAGAATATTTGCTTCTTCAGGCTGAGATGGCAAGTCTGGACCCAAGGAGGACTCTGAAACAGGATGGATGAGTTGTTGCTCTGTAGCTTTGAATACAGGATCCTCTAAACCTTGAGTGGAAGAACTTGATTCCACCTGATCAATGCCTGGTAAAGACTCCCTTATTTGAATCTGGAGTTGTCTTAGCTGCTCTCCAATGTTCTCCTTGTCCTTGCTTTGCTCGTCGAACTGTTCTTGCAAGCGATTATAGTCATCTTTCTGTTGCTTTAGCTCCTCCCTGAGATGTCTTTCTTTCTCCTGTGCCTTTTTTAGAATCACCTTGCGTGAGGCTAACACTTCCTGTAGCTTCTTTTGAAGCTGCTCCTTTTCTTTTTCAAGGTCCAATATCTTTCCTTCCAGTTCTGGTTTCCACTGTTCTCCACCACCTGCATCAGCTGGACTGATCACCACTTTTTCTTTCACAGGTGCTGCTGAGTCTCCATCACCTGCATCCTTGTTACTGGTGGTTAATTTTTGGATAATTGCTTGGTTTTCAGTGATCTGTGCTTGGAGCAAATCTATTAGGTTTGTCTTATCTTGCAAGTTCTGATTCATCCGTTTCACTGTGGCCTGTAACTCTTCTTCAGCTGCCACCTTTTCTTCCAAATCCTTCCTTACACGCTCCAGTTCTACTTCTTTCTCAGATATTGTCTGCTTTAAGGAAATTTCTATTTCTTGGCACTTAGAACTCACATATTTTTCTGAGTCTTCTTTGTTCTCTTTATCTTCTTCCATTTCCCTCTTCTCATTCGCATTAAGTGGGACCTCTTTCCTAGATTCATCCCTCACTTTGGCCAATTCCTCTTCTAATCTACTGACTTTTTGTAGAAGTTCCTTTCTGTTAATAAGAGCTGCTTGGAGCTTTCTCTTTCTCTGCTCACTTTCTTTCTTTAGAAGGTCTAATTCATGCTGAAGTTCTTCTTTACTTGTTAGCCCTGCTGGATTCAACTCATCATGATTATTTTTAAGGCCAGAAACAACTTCTTTAACTTCTTCTACCTGCTCTTTTTTTGCTTCTTCAGCTTTGGATAACAAATTCAGCTGTTCTTTAAGAGTCTTAATTTCAACTCCAAGAGAAAACTTCTCTTCATTAAGCTGAACCATTTTCTCAGTCATACTGAAGCTTATTTCTGTCACCTGCTGATCCTTCTCCTTGATGGTTTGTTGGAGGGTTTCCACATCTTTTTTTTTCTCTAATAAAAGGTGATCCAGTTTTGCTATTTCAAGTTCCTTCTGCGAAAGAGCATGTGAAAGTCCTTCCATCTTATTTGAGATATCCCTCAAATGTTCTTCCGCCTCAAGTACTTCATTTTCCTTCTTCTGCAGCTGGCTCTGCACACTTTTAATCAGTGTACTCTGCTGAGAAAACTGAAGCTGCACATCATCTAGTTCATTTTGTAAAACTTCAATTTTCATGTCTTTCGATTTGGTTTCTATGCTAAGACTGTGGATCTGTTCAGTGAGCAAGTTGTGATGAGCAGTCTGGCTCTCATAGTCTAGTTTTCTTTGCTTTTCTGCTTCTGCAAGATTTGCTTCCAGTTGTTGTATCTGAGCCTTCAGTTCTGTCACTACACTGAGTTCCTTCACCTGAGAAAGGAGCTGGTCTCTTTCTTTGGACAAAGCAGTGAACGCACTGCTTGTGTTTTCAGCATTTTTCTTAAACTCCTCAATCAACTGGGTTAGCTTGTTTATTTCCTTTGCTTTCTCATCTAAATTTTTTTCATAGATTTCTTCTGCTTTATGAAAGTTTATCTCAAGCTCTGAAATTTGACTTTTTAACTCTTTTAACTCATCCTGCTGATGCTGACTAATATCCGGTACCACAGAAGGGGATTTATCAACAGCGTCCTGCTTGGTTAATTTCAACTCAATTCCAGTGTCATTGAAAGATACTTCTTCGGATGTTCTATTTTGATGTTTAGTGCCTGCCTGCTCTTCTTTTTCAATTGCTGGAAGACTATTCTCTTCATTTGACATTAAGTGAAAATTTTGTCCTGTATCTTCAAGTAATACTTTCATTCCAACTGGAGGTATTCCCTCACTCTCCATCTGCTTCATTTCTTTCTGGCCATTGTCCTCCGGGTCCCCCTCAGTCCTTTTGCTCTGTAACTGCATTTTAAGAAATGCAATCTCCTCTTGAGCTTCTTTCATTTCCAATAGTAAAACTGATAATTCTCTGTGTTTCTGGGAAAATGTGTTCTCTAGGACATCTTGTCCACGTTCCTCAGTAGAAGAGTTGCTCTTGTTGAGCCTGGTATTATCAACCATGCTGATCTATTAAAAGAAAAGAAAGAAAAAAGCTTCAATCGATTGTTGTATACAAAGAAAGAGCCTCACTAAAAACTGGTATTTGTTGCACTTTCTAAGGCCTGAAACTTTTCAGTCCAAACCGTTTTCCTCTGATAGAACTGCTAAATATTTTTAAAATCCGTTGTGATTTCCCAGATTGGACCTCTGAGGGTGCTCTGTCAATCCTGCACTGTGGTCAAGCCATGTTCGTAAGACCTAAGAAAATCTGGAATTTATTTTCTAGATATTCCTTATTTGGGAAAACAGTTTTTTCTTCACATTACAACTTCTGCTTGTTTCTCCTAAGAACTGCTTAAAAAGGAAAAGGGAAGCAGGAAATAAGCTAAATCTTTGTTTCAATCCACACAAAGGTGGAAATTATGGAATTCCTCTTCCTAAACTATCCACGGAAATGAGAAAGTTGAAAATATTAGATAAGATAGCCTTAACAGACAAGCAGATTATCAAAGATGTGGTGAAACCCCTGTGAAATTGTTCACTACAGAGTAGTAAATAAACACAAGTAAGCCCATGTATATCTTGCTTATTGGTTACTCTACCCCGACAACAAGTACTACAATTTTCAAAATTTAGTCCCCTTTTGACAACTTTGTGAACAGAGCATCAGTGTCTCTAGGAAAAAGTACTCACAGATGCCCTATTAAAAAAGCCATGCCCTATAGGACAGAGTAAAGCTGCTTATAGGGTTTCCAAGAAGCAACCGGTGGATTCAAACTGCTGACCTTTTGGTTAGCAGCCTGAGCTCTTAACCACCACGCCACTAGAGCTCCACTGAATATAAGCAAGCAGATGATTCAGTTAAGGAGCTTCATTATCAAGGTTCTTTATGACTCTTATCAATGACTTCTTAACTGGAAGGCCACAAATACTTTAACACAATAATGATCTTAAACCAACAGAATGTTATTAAAGAGCCATACATTTCTTTTAATAATTCTCAGGTCATAAAAAACACATCATTCTCCAAAGATAGGCTTTTCATACAATTCTAATAAAACTGCAAATTGAGGGAGAAAAAACAAACAACATACACCAACAATAAAAAACAGGAGATTCCATCTACTCTCTTCATCTCTTCATGAAGTTAAGATAAAGGGTAGTCTAGTATGGAAATGGGTATCACACTCCAAATACGTGGCTAATGTACTGGCTGGGCAAATGAAGAATTCCAAATATTCAAAAACAAATGACAGTAAATGACAAATAATAACCATTATGGATCTCTTAAACAGATCTCATTCTTTAGGTGACGCAATTCCTTTGTCAACATTAGAAAATCATGAAATTGTTTGGATTGGAAGCCACTTCCTCTTAAGCCAGTTCCTATTCTGGTGATTTTAAGAGTGTATCACTTACCTGGCTGTCTTCTTTCTCTGCCTTTCCAGCTCTATTCTGAGCCTCCATGAGGGTAATTTGAGAAGACAGTTTTTCTGAAAGTTACAAAATAAATACCTTTAGGTTATATATATGGAGTATTTAAAAAAACAGACGTTATTATGTGTGAGGCTATTTGAGATGCATGAAATAATCAAGAGAAAAGAAATAGACAAAATAGTTTGGAGGAGATAAAAGGTTTATTTTATTCAAATAAAGAAGTAGCAAGAGGAGATGAAAACACGAACTGTGAAATAGAATGGTACTAGGTGATGATAAAGAGCCCGAGTGAAGCACAAGTAATGGCTTTAAAAGAGAAGGAAGCCAGAACACGTGACATGAAGCAGCTATTTTTGCAGCATAATCTGGGACTTCTAGGGCAATATATCTGCTTTATTTATCCATAATCCTGCTGTGTTCATAATATACATTTTTACATTAATGTAGCACTTATAATTTGTTGATGCTCTTTCACATATATTCATAAATACAACAAATTTTAGTACTACAAGGCAACTATCCAATCTCATGTCATCAGAGAAATGACATGACTGCTGAGTTTATACAGCTAGTTCACAGACAGCTGGGATTTGAGTCCAAATCTTCCAAGGTCTGCCTCCATGTTCTATTAAAATGTGTATATCTAAAAGGGGTAGAGATCACTTGAAGGATAAGAATATTGAGTATTAGTATGTCTTCAAAGAGCTTATATTCTTCCTAAGATATGCACTTACAGAAAAAGCAGTATATTTCTACAGTACATTCATATGACCCACACAGGCCCTCTATAATTTGACCCTACTTCTTCTCCAGTCTCCTCCTCTTGCACTGTCCCTTTATTCATCACCCTCCACAAACACTGGCCGCCTTTCTTTTCTGCAAACCTATCAACATTTTGCTAGGCAAGCTCTTTGTATGGCTATTCCCTTTTCATCATTCAGGTTTCCAGTCCTCCGAGAGGCCTTCCCCTAACCCCTAACCACTCTGCACCACGCATACCTGCAGTTTTATTTAATAAACTGCACCTTGTTTTATTACTTATGTTTTTTATAGTTTATACAGATACATTTTAATTATATATATATTGATTTATTAAAACATCCAGTCTTATTTTTTTCCTAATACTTATCGCTCTCTGAAATTTCATAGCCTATCATAAACATGTTTAAGACCTGTCTTCCTATCTAATACTTTAGCTCCGTGTCACGTTCATAGCAGTATCCCCAGCAATCCGAACAGTGCCTACCACATAGGAAAGGCAATACAGCTATGAGAAGAAAGAAGGGATGAAGGATAGCCCCGAAACAAATGAATATAAGAGTGTATATGATGTATGCAGATACGTCAAGAGATATTTGAGGAAGGGGCACAGTGGTAGAAATGGCAGTGACGAAGGTGAGTCACATAAAACCCAGCACTAAAGCCAAGGTAACCCATGAGACTAAACATAAAGACTAAGTTTATTCCAAATTCCACAGGTTGATTAAAGTAGAAAATTTTGCAGAAAACCTTAAGGGAAAAGAGAAGAGAATGGAACTCATATATTCCCTATAGCCATACGAAGGCATGTGAAAGGGACAGGAACTGTTTGCAAAACTGTAAAATAAGCATCATGGGTAGCATCTCAAAGAAGTGCTCTGAATGAACTCAATAATGAGCTGACTTTGAGGTGTTATTTATTACCAATGGTGGAAATATTCCAGGAGAGGTGTACAGTCCCAGTTTAGAGCTCAGTGGAAAACTCTAAAGCAATTCAGTTGGAAAAAATTCGCCTTAGATTTTAAGAAATGATCAAACTACTTGTGTATTCATTCTTACTTCTAGAGGTCAAAGCGTAGTTAATCCAGGATGAATAAGATCAGTAAAGCACTATCAATTATACGCTACTAAATCCAGGAAGTCCTGTGTAGCAGGGGATAAATGGAGGGAGGTATGTCTCCATTCCTACTGACTGCACACACACAGTCCAAAAGCATAAAACGACAGATTTAGTTTAGTCCAACAAAACACTTTTCAGCAGCTACTACTTGCCAGGTACTAAATTAGTTCTTGGTAAAGAAAAGATTAAAAAAAAAAAAGGACAGTTCCTGCCTTTGAAGAGCTTATACTTAATCTTTGAAGTGTTTATTTACTGTAGTAAAAAGAGAGATATATAAAGATAATTTTAATACAATATTAAAGGTATGTAAAAATGTATTTAACCCAGCTTTTGGGGATCAGGATGAACTTCCTAAAAAAGATAATGCCCTAGTTGAGGCCTGAAAGATAAGGTGGAATTAATCGGGCTAAAGAAAAGGGGTGGGCTTCTAAACAGGGTATAGCATGGGCAAAAACCAAAATGGTTCCTACCTTTGAACGATCCTTTATTTATACTAATCTGTCTTACCTTACCCCACGAAATTATTACAAAGAATGTCCTTCCTTCATTTTGCCTATTTAAAATTTCATCATCTTTTTAATGTCCTATTCAAACCACACTTCCCAGAATATAACTTGACCACTCCAAAACAAATATAACACAGAAACCCTGCAGCATTTATAGACCATATGGCAAAATGTTAGACATATATAAACACTGGAGCCCTGCCACAGTGGTTAGGAGCTCAGCTGCTAACTAAAAGGTAGGTAGTTCGAATCCACCAGCTGCTCCTTAGAAACCTTATGGGGCAGTTCTACACTGTCCTGTAGGGTTGCTATGAGTTGGGATTGACTTGACAGCAACAGGTTTTATGTAAACACTGGGATGTGGTCTAATTGTTTAATATATATTAGTCTTATCATCTATAACTACCAGCTCTGCTCTCCAAGATCTTTATTACCAGAGGATCTACAGTTATACATATAAAGTACAGTGATAAAAATCAAGGCACTCTGAGAGATAAAAACACAGAGAATTATGGTTTTCATTTATACATACCATTGTCAGCTTTTAGCAACTCCAATTCCAGAGAGCTAAGGAGCAAGGCTCCCTTTTCATTCTCTAGTTCCACCACTCTGTTCTGCAGAGAGGCAATATTCTCCTCAGTGACTGCCTACATTGTAGAAAGACAACAAATTAATGATTTACCAATGAAAAGCTCTCACACTAACGCCCAGACAGCCTCCAGCATTTTTGTTTTCTAAAAGTTCTCCAGCCACGAAAATACTTTAAAAATAGCATTTACTGATCTGCCTAGGTGATAGTCGAAGTAATGTTTTTTTACCTGAAGGGAAAAAGTGAAGTAAATATTTAACACAAACCCAGGATACTACTGTTTGCATTTAAGACTGAAACCTGGATTTCAAAGACAGAAATATTAGGTCTATTATGGAAGAATAGACCTAATATTTCTGTCTTTGGAAGAATGGAAACCCTGGTGGCATAATGGTTAAGTGCTACGGCTGCTAACCAAGAGGTCAGCAGTTCGAATCCGCCAGGCACTCCTTGGAAACTCTGTGGGGCAGTTCTACTCCGTTCTATAGGGTCACTATGAGTCAGAATCAACTCGATGGCAGTGGGTTGGATTAAGGAAGAATAACGGTTTCAAGTAAACAAACAATGTTATAAGATTAGATTAATGTCGCCAAGTATCAGGGTCTCTCTCCTGAAGGACAATGAACATGAAGAAAGCCTTACCAAAGAGGAACAGAGACAAAAGTAACAGGTGCCCCTAAAGAAAGAGAGAAGAACCACAATTTTCCCCCAAGTATCATAAAAATTCTCTTGCACTTAATTTATGCCTCCAGAATATTTGCTTTTCCTAACGAGTGGTAAATATCTAATTATGCCATATCTTTACTTTTATATCTTTTTACACTTTATTCTTCTGCAAAGGGATAATTCTATACAATTTTTCATAAAATTACATTTCAGAGCCATGAAGGTCTTTAGAGCACACTTAGCCATTCATCTGATGAGGAAAAAAATGGCAAGGGGTGAATTTAGCGTTTTTGTAGTTTTTACCCTGAAGGATATTTACGGTTTGCACTATATAGGGCAAGCAAAATTCTGATAGAAAAGCCCCAGGTCTTTCTGGCTTAAAGGATGACAAGACAGTTTGTCAGAACGTAACAGGAAAAATCATAGAGAAGAGAATGTCAGAGAAAGGGAGCCCCAAATTCTATGTCTAAACTCAGCTCAAATCTCCAGCTAAATGATGAACTATATATCTGCAAGGACTTGGAAGCAGTACAGCTAAGGCAAAAATAACTCAGCTGAATCTGAGTGGCTGCCCACCAGCTCCAGCACTTGTAGTGTGAATCCACAAAAATTACTGGCTCATAAAAAATAATCAAATCCTCCAGAAAAATGTAATAGAATCTAGAGTCTTGAGAAGAAAGCTTTCACAACATCCAGGATTCAATATAAAATCATTCATTACACAAATAAATATGGACATGTAACCCATTCTCAAAGGAAAAAAAAGTCAACAGAGCCTAACTTCAAGATGATGCAGATTTAGCAGTTAACAAGGATTTTAAAGAATTTTTTAATAACTTAAAACTTAACTTAAGCATAGGCTCAAGGACATAAAGGAAAAGATACTCACAATGGATGAAAAGATAAGAGATCCTAGCAGAGACAAAGAAAGTAACTATAAAATAATGAGTCAATCTGAAATTCTAGAAATAAAAAACAGAATACCCAAAATGAAAAATTCAATGGATGGGCTTCACAGTAGAACACAGATGATGAAAGAAAATGTTGGTGAATGTGAAGACAGAGCAATAGAATTATCCAATCTGAAGACTGAAGAAAAAAAGTAGATTAAAAGAAAATGAACAGAGCCTCAGGGATCTGTGGAACAATATTAAAAAATTCAATATACATAGCATTGAGATGCTTGAGAAGAAGAGAGAATGGGGCAAGGAAATTATTTTGAAGAAACAGTGACCCCAAATTTTCCTAACAAGTTTTTACATGCCAGAAGCTCAACTAAAATTGGGCAGAAAAGTTACAAAGGAAACCACAAGTAAGTACATCACACAAAGATTAAAAAAAAAAGTCTTAAAAGAGGACAAGAAAAAAAAAATCTGTACTCTATACATACATACAAGGGAATAATAATTTGACTGACTACTGATCAATTACTGAAAAAAGTATAGGCCTGAGACAGTAAAACATCTGTAAGTGCTAAAAAAGCAAACAAACAAAAAGTCAATCCAGAACTATATATCCAGTAAAAATAACATCCAAGAATTAAAGCAAAATAAAGACATTTTTAGATAGGAGAAAACAGAGAATTTCATCACCAGCATACTTGCACTACAAGAAATACTACAGGACATTCTAGAGGCTGAAGGAAAATGATACCAGATGGAAACTTAATCATCAGAGACGAAAAAAGACCACTGCAAATGGTCAGGATGTAGATAAATATTAAAGTCAATGTTTCCCTCTCAGTTTCTTTATACACATAAATCTTAAAATCATGCTCTGGGGTTTAAAATTTTTGTTAATATAATACTTACGCAACTACAGTATAAAGAATAAGGTAAGGGTAAATGAGTACAAAGTTTCTACATTTTAAGTGTAGTGGTATTCTATTAACTGTAAGAAGAATGAAAAGTTCAGGATGCATATTACACTTCCTGGAGCAATCACTTAAAAATTTTTGTAAAAAGATAGCTAAAGTCCAATAGAGGTTTTTTACTTCCACCGAAGATGAAGTATCGTGGAATGGATTTATCCTCCCACCTGGAATAACCAAAAAATAATAATAATGATACAATAGTTTCAAAATAATGGATATCAGGCAACTAATGACAGTGATCCCAGAGAGATGGGAAACAAATGAGGTGAGCCCTACAACTGGTCAACGCCTTGGGAGAGTTTCCAGCGGGAGCCCAGGCAGAGCCTAGCATAGTCCCTGAGTTAGGAGATAGAGCTGAGTCAAAGCTAGAGTTTGCAGAACAGAGTACCAGATAGGATAGAGCACAGAAAAACCTGAAAAACCTGGAGATTTTCATAGGCCAATTTACGGCCTACAGAGTTTGCTGCCTCAGCCTCCATTAATTCCTCCTAGTCACCCTTTCATCTGGTTTCTGACATAACCATTCCTATTTTATCACACAGCCCCTCAAGAGTAGCAAAAGTAAATAAATAGATAAAAACACCCACTGCCATAAAGTTAACTCCACTCATAGTGACCCTATAAGACAGCATACAACTGCCGCATAGGCTTTCCAAGGCTGTAAATGTGTACGGAAGCAGGCTGCCATATCTTTCTCCTGTGGAGCGGCTGGTGGGTTTGAACCACTGACCTTTTGCTTAGCAGCCGAGCACTTAACCACTGCACAACCAGAGCTCCTCTCAAGAGTGGTAGTCTCTAACTGGCTTCCCCCCGGCATGTCCCATACACTTTCCTGTGATAGCGGTCCATTACTACCTTAAATAACCCAGTCTCTCAACAGCTGTATTTACTCCTTGCCCCTCCTGGCCATGCCACATACTGGTGTCCATGATTAAAACTTCTCCCTTTTCTCACGCTAATGCGTTAGAAACTTTTTAACCAATCAATAAGACTTCAGCATGTGCTAACTCCGAGACCCCACCCTGCCTGCCACACATAAGCCCTCTCCTACAATTCCAACAAGGAGCCCTGGTAGCACAGTGATTAAGCACTCAGCTGCTAACCCAAAAGTCAGTGGTTAGAATCCACCGGATACTCCAAGGGAGAAAGATGTGGCAGTCTGCTCCCACAAAGATTACAGTCCTGGAAACCCTATGGGGCACTTCTACTCTGCCCTACAGGGTCACTCTGAGTCAGAATCGACTCAATGACAATGGGTCAAGACAATTCCAACTTGTTGCTTTGTCCCCATGTGCACCCCCTGTCTGGCCCTGTGTCAAGGTGTGCTGCAGTTTCCTCCCTGGGACCTATGAGTACTAAATTCTACTGTTTCCTAGCCTTCCTGCGTGAGTTTCACTTTCTCGAGCCACATCTGAGTCAAACTTAATACAGAGATCTGCAGAGGGTCCCCAGTGAGTATGCAGCAGAGTACAGAGCAGCACGTGAGTACATGGAAACTACCCAAAAAGGCTGGGGGAAAATAGCTGAAGAGATTAGAAAACAGCACACACAATTAGAGACTGGTGCTCACACAGGGCTTGAAAGAGTGCCTGTTCCCAGAGCCAAGTGTGAAAAACTCATGCATGACAGCCACTGAGGAGACTGCTCAGCAAAGTCTTGCCTCAGTAGTAAGGAGTGATTAGTTGTAGCCTAAGCATTGCCTACCAAATCAAAGAGATAAGATCTAAAAGGACCAAACATTTCCCAAGTAACTACATCCCCCAAAAAGCTCTGAAATATTAATGCGAATACAAAAATATCTAGTACCCGTGATGTCGATGACCAGTCAAAGATAACCAGGCATGCAAGGAAGCAGAGACTATAAGGCATAATGAAGAGAATAATCAAACAATTAAAGCTAACCCTGGATTGGTACAGATGTTAAAAGTAAAAGGTAAGAACATTAGAACAGTTGTTACAGCTACATTCTACATATGCAAAAAGTCAGGTAAAAACACGGATGGTATTTTAAAAAGCATAAATTGAATTTCTAAAGAAGAAAATTATAATGTGTGAAACTAAAAAAAAAAAATACAATTGGATTAATGACATATTAGACACCGCAAAAGATTAGTAAACTTGAAGAATAATAGGAGTTATAGCTAATAAGCCAACAAAAGGGAAAAAACAGAAACATCAAAAAGTATTCAACCAATTTTCAAAAAGGAAGAAAAAGTAAAATAAGCTAAGAGGGCAGTTGGAGCAAATAGGAAACAAAGAGCAAGGTGTGAGACCAATTACATAAGTGAGTCAAAATGGCCTCGGCATATTGGCCCTGGAGTATTCATTTTTTCTTAACAAGTTGAGGCCTATTAGCCCAAAAAGCCTGCTGGCACCAAACTCAAATTTGTATACATCCAATTGTTTCAAAAATAGCCCAGATAAGCAGATTCTTAAGCCACTTTGAGCTTGCCTGTTTAACATATCCAACATCTGCTAATCCGAGATAAGATAAACCCTATGGTTATAAGGACCGTAGGATGTTGGGGTCTTCAGAGCTCCCTGACCCAGTGACTCCCCCCACTGCTGCAGGAGGTCATCACTTAGTGACACACAAGCTCCTCTTCCTTGGGAGCCTCCACGTTCTCTTCCCCTTCTGGTGGGCCCTGTGCTGCTGCTTGCCTCAGGGAAACGACCCGTGGTGGGGACTGCCCCCTGCACGCAGCTGAAGCTGGCTCCAACGAACTGCTTCTTGTGTAATACTATCTTGTGATCATCTTTTTCCTCGATCAGCCCCGAATTCTCTTAAACTCACTATAGAGATGTAAAGCTAAATATATCAATAATCACAACAAATGTAAATGAATTGAGAATGGGAGAATAGAAGAGACTGGAAAGTCTAGGTGCTAGAAATGAGGAAATGAAAAAGAAAAAAAAAATTTTTTTTAATCCGTGTCTTCTTCAGACTGAAGAACCGATGCGTTTGAATTATGGTGTTGCTGAAGAATATTGAATATACCACAGACTGCTAAAAGAATGAACAAATCTGTCTTGGAAGAAGTTCAGTCAGAGCGCTCCTCAGAAGCAAGGATGGCGAGACTTCGTCTCACGTACTTTGGACATGTTATCAGGAGGGATTAGTCCCTGGACAAGGACATGATGCCTGGTAAAATAGAGGGTCAGTGAAAAAGAGGAAAACTGTCAACAAGATGGACTGACACACTGGCTGCGATGGTGGGCTCAAGCATAGTAATAACGATTTTAAGGATGGTGCAGGACTGGGCAGTGTTTCATTCTCTTGCGCATAGGATGGCTGTGAGTTGGAACCAACTCAACAGCACCTAACAACAACAACAACAACAACAAGCACTGCCAGGGACCACAGGACTCTGCCAGCCAATAGGTCTGTCCGTCTGGAATAGTATAATCTTACAGTGGTGATGGATGTACCCCATTATCTCACTCTGACACCAGCCAATTAAGATCATCAAATTTACCCCCCTTTATTCTGATATTCCCTCTCAATAGAGCAGCCTTCTGGTGATTACAGTCTAGCTTCCCACAGATAATTTTGTGGAACAAAACAGCCACTTCGGCAATCAAATTTTTTACTGTTAATTAAAAAATGAGAACATTATGATTTCTATAATAGACTTAATGAGTTTAGTTAGACTGAATTGTATACCCTAAGCCTGATCACATCTGAGTCTACCAAAAACAGAACTGTCTTCTGAACTGGGAAAACTGATTGTAAGGTAAAAGTAACGATCTATCTCTGATCCACATTTCTAAGACCTTAGAAACACACCCAAGATCATTTTTATTCTCATTATTAGTTGCTGAGACACTACATTAATGCATTTCATAATTCTTTACATATGGAATTGCCCCCAAAAAGCTTTTTATCAGGTAGGAAAGGCAGGAGGCTTATACTGCTTTCTGGAATAAATCCTCATTAGAAAACCCAACTATAGACAGAACAAACAGATCAGATTCATAAGGAGTTCACACTGGATTACCTGTACGTCCTCAGTAGAAACATCCGGGAGAGAAGTCTGACATGCTGTTTCATGTTTTTCCAAGGTTAGTTTAGTTAGAAATTGGCTAATTTCTTTGGATTTTTCATGGAGCTGATCTAAAGAAAAGGAAATAAATAAGGAGAAAAGGTTTCTGCCTCTAGTCTGAAACTTAGTGAGTTATTATCTTCTATTTTTAGGGACATATCTGTTCAATTACCTTACTTAAAATTGTAATGCCAATGGCAACATTTTTATTTCAACTGTTTAAATGCTCTCGAGGCCCAAAGGGCACCTCAATAAACCATTCATGGACCAAAGAGCACCTCAGGGACCCACACTTCCTTCAGAAGCACAATAAAATAGCCCAAGGCATTTTGAAAAAAAGTTGTTTTCCTTTCCCCCTTGAAAATAGCTTTGCCATTTTTGTTTTATTTTGTCCACTCTCCCCTCAGGTTCTATGGGTTTCTCCAAGATTCCACAGCGTGGTTTTGAAAAAGAACATGGTTCGGTTGTTAAGAGCACAGTGTGCTCAGGTAACACACTGCTCCTGTGTAAGGCCCTCCAGGCTTTTGGTTAATGTTCAGTTCTTCAATACAAATCTTTAACTTAGTAACTCTATGAAAAGTCTTTCCTTTAGATACACACCGATCTATTAACAGAGCTTCTCATTTGACGAAGAGTGGTGAGATGGAGTAGTGGTGTTGAGGGAGTTTCACTTTCAAACTTACAAGCTTCTAAAATGTTTAATTTTTTTGAGACTTATATTGCTTTTATGGTAACACACTTTAAAAAATAAGGTTTCTTTAAACCTTTTTAAAGAGTAAGTTTTCTTTAAAAAAAAATTCTCACCGAAACAAAAAGCATTCAGATCCCTTTTAGATCTAAGGATAACTCCATGCAATTCAGGTCTCCCAACCTAAGTTTCCAATCTGGCTGGGGCTTTCTCCACAAGCTAATGCAAATTCTACTGATTTCTGTTGCTGAACCCTCCAAGCCAGAGTCAACTTTCACACAGCATTCTAATATCTAGCATGTCACTATCAATAGTCTTTAGTACTATAATAACTATAGTGTTAAGCCAGATTATAACTTCAGTCAGAGGCAGGAAAAAAATGCAACAAAGGGCATAGGAAGATGCCTTTCTTAATTATTTCTTTTGATTCAATTGTTTTGAGAAAATGAAAATGTCATTAACAGATCCCTGAAAATCAGAAGTAGGAGCCACTCAGGTGCTAGAGATGTAGGTTTCAAAGGCAATCAAATACTGACCTTCCAGCTGCTGAATTGCCTGGGCTGACTGGACTGACTGTTCGTTCTTCTCTTGGAGGAGCTTGGAATTCTGATCCTTGAGAGTATCACAGGAAGACTGCAGTTCTTGTTTGGTCTGCCGAAGACTCAAAATGTGCGCAGTCTTGTCTTCCATTTCGGCTCTGTACTTCTGCTCCAAGGTTCTGTACTCTGACTCCACTGCAGCCTGGGCTTGGCTTACTTGCTCAAGCTGTTCCAAAAGATTATGCATTTCTTCCTGAAGGCTATGGAAGGATAATTTTCTCTCTGCCACTTCAAGTTCCATCTTTTCCAACAGAGTCTTGGACTCCTGTCTTTCTGTTTCCAGAGTGTTCCTTAAAGTATTTTGCTCAGCCTCCATCTCCTGTAGCTGCTGAAGGAGAACCTAAAAAAAAAAAGATAAACCCTCATGCAGGGCTTCGAACTGGTTCATTCCAATTTGACCTCCTGCCGAGGATTTGCATTTCCACTCCAGATATACTGAATCAGAATCTACAGTTTAACAAGATCCCTGGGTGATTCTTATGTATCTGCTAGTGATTCTTATGTTTATATAAGATGTAAATACCATTACTTTCATTTTACCAATGAAAAATCTGAAGCCTAATGAATCAACCAGGGCAAGTTACTTATCTTCTTTATGTTAGAATTTACCTGTGAAATGAGAATAAAAGTAGTACTTACAGTGTTGTATTTGTAGTACTAGTGTTGTTGTTAGTTGTCATCAAGTCAACTTTGACTCATGGCAACCTGACCCCATGTATGCAGAGTAGAATTGTTCCACAGGGTTTTTAAGGCTGTAGTAACATACAATTTGCTGGAAGTCACAAAGATAGAAAGTGGCACAACTGGAATTTAAAATCAGAATAAACTCGACAGCAACTGGTTTTATAGTCCCTGGGTGGTATGACTGTTACCATGTTTCACTGCTAACCAAAAGGCTGGAGGTTCGAGTCTACCCGGAGGTACCTCAAAAGAAATTCCAGCAATCTACTTCCAAATAAACAGCCACCGAAAACCCTATGGCACACATCTATCTGACACACATGTGGTCACCATGAGTTGGAATCGACTCAATGTTTTTATATGATGAGAGTCAGAGAGGAGCCTCAAGGTCAGGGTATGGGTTTTGTTACAATGGAAGAAATGGGAACATGCTTCTATGCTAGAGAAAAAAGTCCTTCTCAAGAAGAAGAGTTGAAAATTAAGAAGAGAGGAGATGATTTGCTCCAACAGCACTCAGCACCCAGGTGAACAAGTAAAGAATATGAACTGTAGCACTGATTCTGCATCAAGTGTGGCTACTTGGATGTGATAGGACAGGGAACAGGCAATCTAAGGACTGGTAAAAAGAGCAGTCCAAATGGTCAAGCACTGGCCCATATAGGACAGGGAAAGGAGAGAGGTCAAGAAATAACTAATACACTAGAAGAACAAAATAGAAGAATAATGAGATCTCAATGAGAATGAAGGTTGGGATAACTGGGGAAAGGGAATGACAAGATGCGTTATAGTCAGGAAATGGGATACTTCAGTTTTAAATTTTTTAACATCAGCATCCTTGATCACCTTTAGAATCAAGGGAAATATGACATTTCTTTGAGAGACCCTCGAACCCTAAAAGGAGCCCTGGTGGTGCAGTGGTTAAAGCACTTGGCTGCTATCCAAAAGGTTGGTGGTTTGAACCCACCAGCCGCTCCACAGGAGAAAGATGTAGGAGACTGCTTCTATAAAGATCTACAGCTTTGGAAACCCCATGGGGCAGTTCTACTCTGTCCTATAGGGTTGCTGTGAGTTGGAATTGACTCATTGGCAAAGGGTTTTTTTAGGATCCTAAACCTAAGATCAAAAAGGAAAGAGTAACCACAAAAGATATGAAATGTTAGTTCTATGAAGGAAGGAACTGTGTCTCTTTTACCCATTATTGTATCACCATCACTGAGCCACAAGGTATTTGTTGAAAGAATAAATACCGTCTATTCTTTGAAAGCTTATAATAGAACTAGAATGCTCCTTAGAAGCAAGGATGGCGAGACTATGTGTCATATAGTTTGGACACGTTATCAGCAGAGATCAGTCCCTGGAGAAGGACAACATGCTTCGTAGAGAGGGTCAGTGAAAAAGAGGAAGACCCTCACCAAGATAGACTGACACAGTGGCTGCAACAATGGGCTCAACCATAACAATGATTCTGAGGATGGTGCGGGACCAGGCAGCGTTTCGTTCTGTTGTACACAGGGTGGCTACGAGTCAGAACCGACTCGACAGCACCTAACAACAACAGCCTGGAAAACTAAAGTGGAAGTGAATATTCCCAAGGTCAAACCAAACCAAACCCACTGCTGTCAAGTTGATTCCAACTCATAGCAACCCCACAGGACAGAGCAGAACTGCCCCATAGGGTTTCCAAGGCTGTAATCTTTCTGGAAGCAGAATGCTACATCTTTCCTCCCGTGGGGCAGCTGGTGGTATGAACCACCACCCTTTTGGTTAGTAGCCAAGCACTTAGCCACTGGGCCACCAAGGCTTCTTATTCCCAAGGCAGGCAGTAAAAGTCCTTAGGTACCTGGTTGCGCTGTTCGGCACCATTCAGCTCCTGTTGCAGCAAGTCCACCACTTGAGCACGACCAGACAGGGCCTCCTCATGCTCTTCAAGCTTCCTCTGCAACACCCTCAAGTTCTGACAAGAAAACATTTTAGATATAATGTCCCAGCAGATGAGCACTGTTATCTGCTTACCTTTCCAAATGTCATGTACATTTGTGTACTAAAGATTCCTGGATGTTGAAGATGACAGATTGAAGAGGGAGACACCAGCATGCCATGCGCCCCATCCAGCGGAACAAAGAATGTCCAAAAATGCCTTCTCCAGAGCAATGACAACAACCAAAGTCAGATACAAGCAAGTCCATGAATTAGGGAGCTTTTTATAACAGAAAAATGACACTTTCAAAAGGCTATAGCCAGTGTTCTGTACCTAAAAGACACAGGTATGTGTGTATCTCATCCGCCAAAAAGAACCTTTTCTGCAGACAAAAACTGTCTTCTCCTTCTGTAGTGCAATGGGTAGACTCTCAATAAACATTTGCTGAATAAATAATGATATACATATATAATTAACATACTATTTAGGAAACTGGTATATTCTGAAAGTTTAGTTAAGTGTTGTAAGCTGAATGACTGCTTAGAATTCGGAAAAAGTTTTCTCTCAAAAACAGTTAAATGAATCAACCAGCAGGTACTACAGGAGTGCCTTTGGGTACCGCACTGCACTAACCCGCACTATACATAAGTAAAAACAAATACCTTTGAGTTAGTAGATAACGAACTCAAAAACAATGAAGCCAATTTTCAAAATACACTCAATAAATTTTTCTAGGAAGTAAGAACTATTGATTTAATAAAAGACTTCAAGCTTGCAAATCGCTTTAATTCTTTTGAAAGTTTAAAACTGGCTTCATTGGTTGAAACTTAGTTACGATGAGCAAACGGAAGAGAAACCAATTTCTGACTTCCACATACATTCTCCAATTAAACTCAGTTTTTTTAGTACCAACAACCTGATTACCCATTCTGTCGAGTAGAATCCTGACTCATAGCAACTCTACAGGGCAGAGTAGAACTGCCCCACAGGGTTTCCAAGGCTGTAACTCTTTACAGAAGCAGACTGCCACATCTTTCTCCCGCAGTGGCTGATGGGTTCCGACTGCCAACCGTTTCGTTAGCAGCTGAGCGCTTAACCACTGCGCCACCAGGGCTCTCTAACAACCTGATGAGAGGGGTAAAAGGTAAGGCAAGGATAAGAAAAAAATAAATAATATGCAACAGGAAGACAAGGACACCAAAGAGAAGCCAACTAAGGATCACGCTAAGACCAACAGAAGAGTAGTGGATAAGGGTAGAAAAGTGACGGCTATGATTTTGTTAAATGTTAACCAAAATGATAATCATTCTACTAAGTTTTAGCAACACACCTGTTGCATCTGTGTTTCCACATCTGCCTGGGTTACTAACTGAAGCAGCTCATCTTCATGAAGACGAACCTGTGTTTCAAAGCGGGCATCTTTCTCTCGGACCACCTGCTGCATGGAACTCAACTGAAGACACACACCAGAAAAACTATACAAGTTACACTCCCCGGATAGTGTACAAACAAAACTCACAGACTACTCTCCAAAGATAGACTCTGAGAATTGACAAGCAGTAGCTTTTTGAGAATTTTTTAATGTTAAGGATGAGAATCTTGGGAGAGAGACAGTTAGGCCTGACGGTAACTTCCAAATGTGAGAGAAGACCTATTCTCTAACTCAAAAACCAGCTTAACATAAAATTCAATGAAAAATTATACTTGCATGGTTACCAGAAATGCTTTAAATAAAGATATAAAAGTTTGATGTGTATGTTTTTTAAAGTTCTGAGGAGATTAGACTATTAAACTTAGAAAATGAAGTCAGATTTCTGTTAAGTCCTAGACACTTCTTTCGAAATCACATCCATGCTCAAAAACTTTCAATGAAATTCTCATGCCCTTTAAGTTAAAGTTCAAACTAAAGTGTCTTATATTCAAGATTATCTACAACTGGAAATACAACTCGATCGTTCCAGTCTTATTTTCAAAGCATTGCTTTTACCAAAAAATTTGGTGTGCTTCCAAACCCACACCACCTCCCCAGACAGCTATTTTCAGCTGTCACGCCTTGCAGGCTTCTAGGTCATGCACATTTGTAATTGGCTCTTAACAGAGCGAAATGGAAATAAACGGGTTGATTGTGAGCTGCTATCAAGGTTTTTATTTTGTTCTGTTTTTTAGGTTGTGTGTGTGTGTGTCTGCTTATTTGTTTCCTGAAGGTCTATGGTTGAGTATGTTGATCAACAGTTCTTCAACTACTGCCAATTTCTCAATTGGTGACGCCTTGAATTGACCTTGGTTCTCCTTGGTATCAATCTTCAAAAATTTTTGATGATATAAATTCTGATCTCACTATGAATTTGGAATCCCATGCAGGCATAGGTGTCTTTTCATTACTCAAACATACCTACACATCCTTTCCTGTCAATGTGCCACATTTTTTTTTCCTCTTGGAGTCTTTGCTCTTACCATTCCCCACAACTAAAATATCTCCCCCACCTTATCTAGAATATTTTTTTATCTAGGTTCTGCCTACATCCTATTATTTCCATGTAACCTTCCTGGACTGTCACACCCATAGTAACCTCTTTTACATCTTGAAACACTTTTAGTTTGTGTTGCTACTCACTTTAGCGCTTATTCTGAATGGCTTGCATTTTAATAGATCTGTTAACGTATTCAATATGTCTTGGCTTTCCATATTTTGAGCAACTTGTTGGGTAAGAGTCATGTTTTGTACTTCTCCAAACTACACTGTATATAGTACTTGTATATAAAAAGGAAACAATAAAGGCTAATAGGTAAAATTAAGAATTGCAGGATACATAATTTTAACTGTATATGTAACAGTAGGCCACCTACAGACAGAATGCACCTCTAATACTGCAAGTTGTCCGTAAGATAAAGACCTGATAGATAAGATTAGCTATGTGCAAAGGCATTCTGGGGGGAAAAAACATTTCATGGGTCAAAAGCATTGCCAAAAGAAAAATATTGGAGGTCAACCAGGAAATTAGAAAAATAGAGTTGAGAGTGCTAGTCCAAACAGTCTGGTCCTGATGGCAGAAATAATGTGAAGAATGTCACATGCCATGTAACGATCATTCACATAACCTACACCACTTTCTGACGGCATGCTCACTAAGCAATCTCCTGATTATACTGTAACTTTCTACTCAGATATCACTACAGAGCAAGAACAGACTTAATTGTTTGTATTTCTAATTCTTATGTTTAAATAGTATTTTGGTTTATCTACCAGTCTCTTTTGAACTTAGTTAGCATGTGCCTATTCCTAAGAGACTGGACTTCTGTGTGCTATTAAAATCTAGTTTCTGGGCCTACAGAACTAAGGAACAGTCAGCAACTAGGCTGTGGTAAATTCATCAAGGTGAATAATACTTCGCCAGGCTTCTTGGTAGTTAGATGGTGTTCCCTAGCAACATAGTTACCTACCACATCTCCCTTCTAATTTCTACTCTAGCTACTATACTTTTACCTACTAAGGTTTATCTAAAGTGACTGTCTAAATTGACTTGTTAGTAGCAATCCATTGGACTTGCATGATTCTTCATCCTAATCATTGTGAGGTACCTCCCACTCCTACCTGTGCAGCTTGCTCTGCCTGGGTCTGGCTGAGCTGGGCTTGCAAAGTGCTAATGAGTTCATCCTTCTCTTTGAGATGTTGCTTCATCCTTACAAATTCTTCCAACTCTGCAGAATTCTTATCCAACTGAAGACACAGAACAAAGAAAAATTATTTTTTCAGCAAAAGAATTTAGCATGATTAATTCTTTGACCCATCCCCTTTCTCATCTGCCCTAAATACCTACCATATTCCTCCTAATTTCCACTTAACATAAAAGGGAATTACATCCACTGTGGTTTTTAAAAAGCAGTTATCAAAATTTATTTGTCAGAGGAAGATGGAAGCAGTAGCAGCTGTTTTTTAATTTCTCTGAATCCTCAAGTAGAAAGAGAGCACCACTTGGCAGTGAAACCAAAAACCCATGGGGAATGTCTATGACAAAATGAGGAAGATAGTCCCCACACCTCAAACTGCAAGCAAGAAGGAACAAACCACCAAAAGCCAAAAGACATGCATAGACAGGTCTATGTGAGAGCAGAGGGAAGCAGCAGAACAGTAGCTTACGGCCCAGACAATAGGAGAACCCCAAAATAGCCAATTAAGTATTTACTGGAAAGCGTAGTTGGTCAATTTTAGAACAGCAGCTTAAATAGGGAGGGTGGTTCCATTTTCTCCAATACTGGGAAAGCGCAAGTGTCCAGAATAAAGCATGAAAGAGCCGGAGTAATTTGGCCCCTCCAAACTCTCCAAATTGACTCACCAGGCTCCCTCCAGAACATGACCCAGCACTAAAAAGAAACTGCTAGAAATGAAATCAAAATTCAGCAGAATAGGGACAACAAAGACAGGAGAGAAGCTCTACACATGTGCTGTATAATTCAATACCAACTAGCCACGTGTGGGCTATGGAGGGCTTGATACGTGCCCAATGCGACGGAGAAACTTAATCTTTATTTCATGTGAATTATTTTAAATATAAAAACTGAAGAAGTATAAATTAGTTTCCCACTAAATTCAACTTTGTTCACGTATGACTACAGTTCTCTGTATCTGATGTATCACGCAACATACTGTTGTGCTCACCAACACTTGTTTGTAGTGTTTTAGTAAGCACATCACCCCATCCAGCGTTGATCAATTCATTCAGCTTGAATGGTTTTTTTCTACATACTGGTAATGTGTTCATTTGAATACTTTATAAAGACAGCACTATCAGCAATAGTTAATATCTCTATAAATCATAATCGGTAATGAAACTGAAATATTATTTCATATGCATATTATTTTAATTATAATATAAGTAAATAACTTTTCTAGTTCAATAATATCTGTATAGATACTTCTTTAAGTTTAAAATGAAGGTATACTACTGATGCAGAATCCTGTGGAGATAAGACCAGAACAGTAAGGGGGGGAAAAAAAAGCCTAGAAGGTATTCACAAGTTTCATAATCAATAGCAAATACAATTTGCTGCAGCAGAACAAATTGAAAAAACTTGTGTAAAAAAAGTAAAGCTCATAGATAGTCTTTTTCAGCAAATATATACTGAATTTGACACCAAGTTTCCTCTCAATAGTCACAAAAAGAATTAAGGAAATTAGTCACCTGAAATCAGAATTAAATGAACAACAAAATTTAAATGACTTTTAACTGGATATAGGCTTATAACTTTGGCCAACTATAAACAGCTTGGATTCTTTTCTTATGTGAAAATAAACATAGCACCGTATTGGCCAATTCAACATTTTTAACCTACAATTCAGTGACATCAATTATATCAATCATGTTGTGCGACCATTACTGATGTCCTTTGCCAAGTTTTCCAGGCCCATAAACAAAACTTAATAAACAACAATCCCCCACCCCATTCCCCCTCTTTCCCATCCCCAGTAACCACTATTAAAACTCTAATCTCTATATATTTACCTATTTTATGTACTTACTAGTGAGCTCATACAATGCATCTTTTCAAGGTTCACCGTGTTGTGACATATATCAGGACTTCATTTCTCTTTATGGCAGTTATGTATATACTACATTTTGTTTATCCATTCATCTGTGGATAGATATCTGGGTTGTTTCTACTTTGGGCTATTGTGAATAGTGCTGCAATTCATGTGTGAATTGCTAGGTCATACAGTAGCTCTAGGTTTAGCCTTTTGAGGAACTGTCAAACTGTTTCCATAGCAGCTATACTCTTCTGCCTTCCTACCAGCAATGATGGAAGGTTCTGATTTCTCCACATCCTTGCCAACAATTGTTATTTTCCATTTTTTTAATCTTAGTCATTCTAGTGGGAGTAAAGTGGTATCTCATTGTGGTTTTGATTTACATCTACCTCAGAATCTACTCGACAGTAACTTTTTTTTTTTTTAATGGGTTAATGGCTAATGAAGGAGCCCGGTGGCTGCTAACCAAAAGGTTAGCGGTTTGAAATCACCAGCCGCTCTGTGGGAGAAAAGACCTGGCAACCTGCTCCCCAAAACAGTACAGTCTACGCAGCCCTATGAGTCAGTTCTACTTTGTCCTATAGGGTCGCTAGGAGTTGGCATCGACTCAACAGCACAGGGTAACAATAGTGGCTAATGACGTTGAGCATCTGCAGGTGCTTGTTGGCTATCTGAATATCCTCTGGTGAAATGTCTGTTCAGGTCCTTTGCCCATTTTCTGATTGGGCTGTTTGTCTTTACGAGTTCTTTAAATATTCTGGACATTAAACCCTTATCGGATATATAACCAAATCTCCAAACTCATTGCCATAGAGTCTATTCTGACTCATAGGGACCTGACACAACAGGGAAGAACTGCGCCATAGGGTTTTCAAGGCTATAAATCTTTATGGAAGCAGCCTGCCACATGTTTCTTCCGTGGAACAGCTGGTGAGTTTGGACCGGTGACCTTTTGGTTAGCAGCCGAGCACTTAACCACTGCTCTTACTGGATATACAGTTCCCCAGAATTTTCTCCCAGTCTGTGGGCTGTCTCTTCACTTTGTTAGCAAAGTCTTTGATGTGCAGAAGTTTTAAATTTTGATGAGATCCCATCTATCTATTTTGTCTTTTGTTGCTTGTGCTTTCGGTGTCATATCTAAGAATCCATTGTTGAAAACTAAGTTCTGAAGTGCTACCACTATGTTTTCTTCTAAGGGTTTTATGGTTTTAGGTCATACATTTAGGTCTTTGATCCATTTTGAGTTAGTTTTTACATATGGTGTGTGGTAGTATGGGTCTAACTTCATTCTTTAGCGTGTGGAAACCTAGTTGTTGCAGCATAATTTATTAAAGAGACTGTTCTTTCCCCATTTGATGGATTTAGCACCCTTGTCAAAGATTAACTGACACAGACGTGGACTCTCAATTCTATTCCACTGGTCTATCAATTTACCAATACCAGATTTTTAACTGGATACAAGCTTGTAACTTTGGCCAACTATAAACAGCTTAGATCTCTATATTAAAAAAAGCTATATTTAGATGGAGATATGGTAAAAGAAATTATACTTTGTTATGCAAATTTGTTAGAAAATGATGAAAGGTTAAAAATGGTATTTTATGTTAAGTGAAAAATCATCAATAAAGCCACTGAACAATTACCAATAAAATTCAAGGCTGTCTTAACAGTGTAAAAGATCAACTGATTCAGTTTTTAAAATAACAAGTAGGTTTTTTAGCATTACATGAGTTGTATAATATGAGAGACACTGTCTAATTAATACTTTGAGTGCATTTTGTCTCAAAAAAAAAAAAAACTTCTAAATTTTTACAAAGAAATATTGTCAATTCGTGTCCTTACAAAGTTTATGGCATAGTTTGAATCTTTTATATCTGTCAAATAAAAATTAAGATAGCTATAGAAAAGAGAACCCATTTCTATCATGATGAATGGAGATGCGTCTATGTTAGGTCAAATACTAAGATTTATGTAACTTTTTAGACAAGGGAGTAATGTTTCTCTTCCCTCCATTGTATGACACATGTTGAAAATATTTATGCTCAATTATCTAAAGCAGGCTTGAAGAAAAGTGCTACGAATACAGTTGCTAAAGTTGTTCAATATGTATGTGCAAATGTTATGAATTATCACCACTTTATGCAACTACTGAAAGAGAAAAAAAAAAGAAGACAATGTAATTAATGATCTGGTTTTCTCTGCAATTCTCTTTGGTTGAATAGTGAAAGAGTTTTACAAAGATTAAATACATGGTTAATTCCAATTTAAGATTTTCTTGAAACAAAAAAAATGCCTACCAAATATTCAATAATCAAACACAAAAAAGGCAGCATGATTTTTGTTCTCTCATTTATATCATACTATGTATAAATGAGTTAAATTTGAAACTAAAATGAAAGGAAAATTTAGTTTGTGGCTTACCTATTCAGGCATGGAAACTAGTTGAAACTGAAACTTCTAATACAAATCAGTAATAATAATTTCATGCATTTTTTTAACATGAATCAAACACAGATGATTTTAATAGTAATCAAAAATATTATGTAAATTGGTTGCAAAAATTACAAGAAAGTTTCGTTAATATAGAAAAATTTATAATTGCTTTTCAATATATGCAATAACCCCATTGAATCTGATGTTAAGAATACTCATAGTGAATATATATAGCTCAGAATCTTTTTTTAAACAGCTTTATTAAAATATAATCGATACAATAAATGGCATATATTTAAACTGTACAATTTGGTGTTCGGACATTTGGACACACCCAAAAATCACATTCAAATGAATAAACCCATCAACTCTCTGATTTGCTATCACTATAGGCTAGTTTGCACTTCCTAGAATTTTATATAAATTGAATAGACATTATGTCTTCTTTTTTGTAATTTACTACGTACTCTTCACTCAGCATAATTGAGATTCATCCACATTGTTGCACGTATCAATAATTCCTTTTTATTTCTAAGTACTATTCCATTGTATGGATATACCACAGTTTATCGATTCACCTGTTGGTGGACATGTGAGTTATTTCCAGTTTTTGGATATTATAAATAAAGCTGCTACAAACATTCATATACAAGTCTTTGTATGGAACTATGCTTTTATTTTTTATAGATGTAGCTTTGAAATTGATATGCTTTTGAAAGTCAAATTAATTCTTCCAAAAATGACAAACCTGTTTTTCGATGTAAATTTAAATATTAGAGGAAAATGATGTTTTAGTACTTGATTCAGTTGTTGGAAAGCTTTTAAGCATGTTTGGAATGACTTGAATATGTGAATCTAGTTTAACAGCTTTATGTTTTATGAAAACTAAATACAGATGAAGTATTTCCAGTGAAAATTTTGCATCTAAATTAAGATATAATGTAAAATACACATCAAATTTCAAAGACTTAATGAAAAAAAGAATGTAAAATAACAGAAAATGTATTAACAGTGAAATTATGTTTTAAATATATTGGGTTAAATGAACTACAGTATTAAAATTTCACTTGTTTCTTCTTTACCTTTTGTAATGTGGCTGCTAGAAAATGTAAAATTATATATGTAGCTTGTGCTATATTTTATTGGACAGTGCTGCTACAGACCAAAGTAAAGGAGGAAAAAGAGCCAGGAAATCTCAGAAATCCAGCCGTGTATCTCTGAACACTACACAGAACAACAGAAGAGGAGGAGGTGTTAAGTAAGAAAAGCTTTCCTGAACAAAGCCTCCTTCTAAAAGATCAGGAAAACTAATTTCACACAAAAATAAGCATGAGAAATACAAAAGTATCAGGGTCAAATTCCACATAAAATTGTCATTAAAAAAAAAAAAAAGAATAAGGAGCAGAAAAACATGCCTACCGGGGTAAAAGTAGGACAGAGTCATGCTCAAAACATCAAAATTATAACCTATTTCAAAAGGAGTTAAAAATTTTTTGTAAGAAAATTATATAAGACATGAAAGAACTATACAAATCAGAATTAGAAAAACTCAGAAATTAGGTGACAGAATTCAGGAAGAATTCTATCTAAAAGAAAAAATCATTTCAGAAAAGAAGACAAAACAAAAGGGAACACAAAAATAAATAAACACAATATATAATGCCTTAAAAGATATAAAGGGAAAACGGAAAAAAAAAAAAAAGAAGAAACTTTAAGAAGCAAACAAAATTTTAAATAAAGAAATTGAGCAAAAGTGACAAATACCGAAGATAATCAAAGATACAGAGAACAGAAGTCCCTAAAGAAGAAAAGCAAAGCAAAGGAAGAGACCAAATACTTCAAGTTATATAATTCAAGAAAATAAAAACATTTGAAGCCATATATTGAAAGAACATACTGGGTACCTAAAAATATCAACCTGGAATGACAAACACCAACACATATTCTAGCAAAATTACTGGATTTAAAAAAGAGAGAAAGGAAGGAAAGAAGACAGACTGATTGATTAACCAATAGACAGACGAACGGATGGACAGATAGCTATCCGTTGGGCATCTAGAAAAACCTGTCATGTAATAATCCATTGGGGTTTAGTAATTACATTACCCTAATGGTTTTTTTTTTTTTAATGGTTACGTGGAAACACTGGTAGCATAGTTGTTAAGAGCTACAGCTGCTAACCAAAAGGTCGGCTGTTCTACTCCAGTACGTGCTCCCTGGAAACCGTATGGGGCAGTTCCACTCTGTCCTATAGGGTCACTATGAGTTGGAATTGACTCGACGGCAACGGGTTTTTTAATGGTTATGAGGTGACTTACACCCCTACCTGTGCAGCTTGCTCTGCCTGTGCCTGGATAAGCTGGCTTTGCAAACTGTTAATTAGTTCTTCCTTCTCCTGAAGTTTATGTTTTATCTTTTCTATTTCCACGTCTTCCTCTGTAGAACTCTTGTCATGCTGAAAATATAGGAGATAAAGTCATTTATGCAAAAGAATTACCATTAATATACAATTGGTCTTTTCTCTAATTTTCCCTATATAACCATTTGATTGTAAAGTTTTATCAATCCTCCGTCTATAATTCTTTGATTAGTCCATCTTCTTCATTCTCACACTCTTAGCTCAAATCATCATTCCTTCTAAGGGTTCATTCATCTGGCTCCAAGGTATTCGAATTTTCCCTTAAAAGATTAGTAGACTGTAACTATGCTGACAGATTTAATTATTTATTTTTCTGTTCTTAAGGGGAATGAAAAAGGATGATCTAACAGGAAATGTTGACATGTTTCTTCCCCAGTGACCCTCTCTCACCTTCACCCCCACAAAACTAAGCCCTGGAGCTAACAAACAAAAAGCTAAACAAGTATAAAATTAATCATTTTCCAGGGCTCATCAAAAATCTATTTGAATATAAGAAATCAGTCATTAGCTCCTAAACTAATTAGTTCATAGGCAGTCATTAGATCATAAACCAAAAATATTAACAGGAGCACATAATGATCATTTAAAAATGTTACTCAGTATTTGTATCATCTAAATTTGGTATTCTTATAAATTAGTATATCTCTTACTCTTTCACACTCCTACCCCAACTATATAAAATACAGGAGAACCAGTAAAATATTCAAATAAGGGGCCCAAACAGCTAAAATAAGTATCATAAAGTTCATGCATTAAAAACCAATTAAGTACTAATTAAGTTACTTCTCAGGATGAATTTAATGATATTTTACACATGATTCAAACAACTGTATTTAATTTTCCAAGCTACAGCAGAAATGAAACAGATTAGAGGTGAAGAAAGAACAAGATGTTGTGAGATTCAAACAAGCTGACAGGAGCAAAAGTAACAGCTGACCTAACAATAAGGCAAGAATCTTAGCGTTTTCCATTTTCAGTATGGCCAGGTAGCTCCTATTAGACCAACCCTCCCCCAGCTAACAACTATAAACTCTGGATAACATAGACAGCAGTTATCGGAAGACACTGGAAAGCAACCAAAAGCAGGGAGTCAATAGTTAGAAAAGGCACTGGGTGAGCTTCCCACTTTTATAGCTTTTAGTCTGAGGTCAAGACCAGTCAGCACCATGCAGGACTAAAACAACAGAAAACCCAGTCTTACTGACTGGAAGAACTAGAGGACAGAGTTCAGGTAACCACAGCTGCTTTTAAGTGAGGGGCAAAATGTTGGAAAAGAGCCAGTGAGGGGAACATCAAATTCTTTCCATTTTTTCCCCTAAAGTTCGTCCTTAGACTGAACCAGATTCTGCCATTTGAATTCACCCCTCAAATGAACCTAGTTCTGCTTACTGAAACTACACAAAATAATTCTATGCTTTCCTCCACGTAATAGTTAAGCATCTGAGGATTGCTATCATTTCTTCAACTATATTGTCCTCAGAACACCTAGCTCTGTACTGAGTAAAGGGCTGCTACAACTGATTGTTGGAACTTAGAAATTATTTAATCTAGTCCTTTTATTTAATAGAAGAAGGTAGTGAGGCTTTAAGATGCTGATTTAAGGTTTCAGAGCTAAAAAACAACAAAGTATAAAATGATTAATTTTAAAATCTAACAACACAGCAGAGAGGAAATTAGAAGAAATAAATCAACACGGAGAAAGGCAGGTTGATACTATGACAGACAGGAGAGGAAAGAATTACCAGAGGAAAACCAAAAAGAAAAGGAGAATCAACATGAAGAAATTATCTGAGAAAATTCAGGCAAGTTTTTAGAATAAGCTTTGAGAAGTAAATACAGCTACTAATTCAGGAAAAGTAATGTCTTCTGAGCATTAGAAAGGAAAGACTAACGAGGATTCTGGAGACAACCCCAAAGGTTGTGCCTAGACAACTGATTAATACCTCGTTGTTCAAGAACCAAGAAAATGGAGAAAAAGAATACTAGTAGGTCAAAGGGTAAAGCAGAGTTAAGATTAAGAACATGAAAAGATTTTCTATAAAGAATTTAGTCTAACTCTACAGCTATAGTGTATACCTGTTACCTGCCTGCCTCCCTGTTATATCAAACTCCCCACAAAGCTGAAGCTTCTTGTTATCTAAGTGACTGGCTGAATGTGAACTGCTGGGGTTTAACCACAGAAGAAAGGCAATGAAAATAAGTACTGGGACAACGCTCTGTTCATCAAAGGACAACACTTTTCCTTACTCCTCTTCATTCCCAACCCTAAGCTGTTTTGTTCATGGCAATCATAAACCTAGAAGGCCTGCTTTTTAGGGAGTTCAAGGTAATCAGGCAGAGTAAATTCAGCCCACAACACATGAAACTTTAATTCACCCTCTGCGGCCATATGAGGACACAGAATATTCTGCACCAAGTCAGTGAATTAAAGAACTTTGGAGCTGGGAGTAACCTTGGAGGCTATCCAGCTTAATCCTCTAACCAATGGTGAAACATCTCCAAAAAGTATGTGCCTTTCCTTTCTTAATGCCTCACATCAGTACTTATTTCTTCCTGGTAGCTTCACTGAAGTCCCTAAAAGTCTAGGCCACAAGTGGTGTCTTGCGTCCATGTTTTCTATAAGCCTTGTATTCCTCCTGTGTGTGGCCCGTAGTCCAGCTGGACCGCAAGCTCCGTAAGAAAGGCCAGCGTTTAGTGCTTCATTACTTTAGCTTTAGAAACGTTTGGGATCAGTGAAGACCAGTCACCGTACCTTGGAGAGCTGCTGCTCTGACTGAGATTCTGCAGGCAGAACTGTCCCTCCTTGTGCCTTCATTTCTTCTATGTGTTTATTCAGAGAAGCTACTTTGGCTTTAGCATGAAGCTTTATTTTTTTAATTTTGCTATCGGCGGCTTTTCTTTCTTCCTGAGGGAAAGAAGGATGGTAAATGCATAAATGTTTGTTCACTATTTATCTAGCATATAATAAGTTATTTGCAGCGGGCATCATTTTATAATATTAGAGGAAGAGGAATCAGATGCTCTAACCATCTCAGTAAAGAGAAAAATCTAAGAGAACGGTGTATCTGTCTTTTATCAAATGCTTAGCAAGAAAAAACAAAAGCAATAGTACCTGAAGGGCCTCATCCTTCTGCTGTAGCTCAATATCCTTCTGTCTAATAACCTCCTTCAGCTCCTCCACCAGCCGTTCCAGAATATCCTCCCGTGTTGTATTAAATTCCATCTCAGGTTCTTGCTGTATTTCCTAGTATTTAGACAAAAAGTTTTCAGTGCCTCAGAGAAAAGGTATTAGTTTGCAAACAGGAGTCTCTTCATTCCAACTTCATCATCTCTTTTGCCCAGCTTACATTCTTTCAGATTTAAGAAATCTTTCCAACTCTGATCCAGTTATTATCATCAAAGCCATTACATGTATTGAGTATTAAGTAAGTGTTAAGCATTTGACAAACAAAATTTTTTTTAATTTTGCAAATTATTTCATTTAAGGTATTATTATGCCAATTTTATCAAAGAGAAAAATAAAAGAGAAACAAAGATCACAGCCGTGAAATGGAGGAGCCCAAAACTTAAAACTAAGAGAGTAGTTGTATAAAATGCTCTTAACCACTAAGCAATAATGCTTATCTTTTCAGAAAACTAAAGAACTTGTTTTGATTCATTATCTGGCCTTCCAAAAATACAACATTTCAGCTATTAGAGAAGTGGTAGATGAATTTATAAAAGCAAACAGATATGCTCAAACTCAAAGGGTACTCCAGTTCCCCCATTTGTCCTTTAAACCTTTCCTATGGAATAAGAAGATATATATATACACATACATACACATACGTATGTATATGTATATATATATATATACACACACATACATATAAGTACATATAAACACACACATACATATATGTACATATAAACACACATACATATATGTACATATACATATATGTAAGTGTAAATACACACATACATATATGTACATATACACACATACATATGTGTATGTGTAAATACACACATATGTATGTACAAATACACATACATATAGGTATATATACACATACATACATATATATACACATATGGAAGAGGAGGAGTTAAAACCAGCCAGCACTAAACAAGCCTCAGAGGAAAAAACTAGAAAAGGTCTTTCAAATCTCATCCAGGGCTTGTTCCCATCACTGTGGCTCTTCTGCTACAAACGTACAAAGAGATCACTTATAAATCTCAATATTCTTCTTAATACTCTCTTCCACCCAGCACAAGGAAGCCTGCAGGCTCCCTTCCGAAGTTCTTTTCCTCAGAAGTACACGGAACATCTGTCTCATTGGTTTAAGTCAGAAGAGAGTTACTCACAGGATCCAAGGGAGGCCCCGTATCCTGATAACTGCCATCTCCTGATAATTCATGAAAAACAATATTTGCTAATCCTGACAATCGCCTCAACATCTCTGCAGGAAAAGAGGAAAAGAAAGCATAAGGATCAGCAAAGCAGACACAGGCTTCTCCAGTATTAGTAAGTATAGCAGCCGCAAGCGAAAGAGGAAGGTTGGGCAGGTAACGTTCATCAGACATGGTCTGCAGCGTGACGATGTCTTCAAAAAGGCATGTGAGTGTGTACAGGGCAGTCACACACTGTTCTCGTCAGCAGCAACTGCACAGAGATTTTCATCACCATCACTAATATCACTGTTTTAATAAAATACGAGTGTATAATTGTTAAGTGGAAAATAATGTGCCTTTCAGTTTACCTTTAATGTTCTTCCTTTTATCGTATTTTCATCAATAAACAAGAACTTATAACTATTCCTGTCCCTGCCAGATTGTTATTTTCTCTTATACTTAATAAACATTCAGCAAAAATTTTCTTTTATGTGCCTCATGGACCCCGTTCTTTCAGGAAGCTTTCCTGATAAACCATGAGGAATCTCCAAATTTTAAATATAACCCTTGTTAAAAATGTGTAAGATTAAAAACATACACTAGAAAAAAAAAAGTGCTGAAATTAGTAACCTACGCTTCTCCAATAAGAAATTAGAGAAAGAGAAAATAAAAACAAATGCAAGCAGAAAGCATGAAACAAAGAATAGGGCAGAAATGAATGAGGTTGAAAATAGAAAAATACAGAAAAGCAATGAAACCAAAAGCTGGTTCTTTGAGAAAGTCAATAAAATTGATAAAAGTTCTCATCAGGCTGATCCAAAAAAAAAAATAAAAGGGAGGAGACACAAGTAATCAGTAACAGAAATGAAAGAGGAGACATCACTACTGATCTAATATACACTTAAAGGTAATAAAGGGACACTTTTTTTTTTTTTTTTTTGTCAGCTGCCATCAAGTCAGCTCTGACTGACTCATGGTGGCCTTATGTATAACAGAACCAAACGTTGCCCAGTCCTGTGCCATCTTCATGATCGTTGGTATGTTTGAGTCCATTGTTGTCAACCTTATGCCCGTAAATTTGTTGAGGCAGATGAAATGGGCCAATTTCTTGAAAGACGTAAGCTACCAAAACTCACTCAAGAAATAGGCCATGTGAATAAACACATGGCTGCTGCTGTTGTTAGTTGCCCTCAAGTCCACCCCCGACTCATGGTGACCCCATGCACAACAAAACAAAATGCTGCCTGACCGGGTCCTATGCTATCCCCGTGGTCGGTTGCTGATTGAACTGTTGAGAACCATAGGGTTTTCACTGGCTGATTTTTGGAAGTAGATTGCCAGGCCTTTCTTTCTAGTCCAACTTAGTCTGGAAGCTCTGTTGAAACCTATTTAGCATCACAGCATGCATGCCTCCACTGACAGACAGATGTTGGCTGCGCGTGTGGTATAACAGCCAGGAGTCCAACTGGGTCTCCTGTATGGAAGACAAGAATTCTACCACTGAACCACTACTGTCCCCCGTGAATAAATACATATGCGCATTTATATACATATAAATATAAAATTGAACTTATACTTTATTAAAAAACCTTCTTAAAAAACAAAAACCCAGGCCAAGATGGTTTCACGGATAACTACCACCAAGTATTTAAGGAAGAAATACTACTCAGCAATAAAAATGAACAAACTATTGATAGGCGCACAACTTAGATGACTCTCCAGGAAATTATGCAAAACAAAAATAAAGCCAATCCCAAAAGCTTAGATACTGTATGATTCCATATTTATACAACATTGTGAAATGAAAAATTTCAGAAATGGAAAACAGATTGATTAGCAGTTGCCAAGAGTTAGGAACAAGTTAGGGTATGGGGGAGGGGGAGCTGTAGTTATAAAAAAGCAATGCAAGGGACCCTTGTGTTGAAACTTCCAAATCTCTTGACTGTGGTGATGATGGCTACACAAACCTATAAAAACAGCGATAAAACTGTACAGAACTTAACACACACACAAATAAGTATACAAGTAAAACTGGAGAAATCTGAATAAAGTCTGTGAATATATTGGTGTCAGTATCCTGGTTGGGATACAGCTTTGCAAAATGTTACCATCAGGGGAAACCAGGTAAAGTGTACAAGAGACTTTTTTGTATTGTTTCTTACAACTGCACGTAACTCTACAATTATCTTGATTTAAAAAAAAAAAAAAAAAGGAGGAGCCTTGGTGGTGCAGTGGTTAAGCGCTTGGCTGCTGACCAAAATGTCAGAAGTCCGAACTCACCAGCAGCTCCACGGAAAACGCTGTGGCCGTCTGCTTCTGTAAAGGTTATAACCTTGGAAACCCTATGAGGCTCTTCTATTTTGTCCTGTAGGGTGGCTATGAGTCGGAACCAACTGAACAGCAAAAGGTTGGTTTTCTTTTTTAAATAAAAAAAAGAACAACAACAAAAAAAGCTGACTTTGCCTCATGGCGATCCCATGTGTGTCAGAGAACAGTCCCCCATAGGGTTTTCAACAGCTGATTTTTCAGAAATAGGTCGCCTGGCCTTTCTTCTGAGCCAGCTCCGAGTAGACCCAAACCTACAACCTTTTAATTAGCAGCCGAGCATGTTAACTGCTTGCACCTCCCAGGACTCCAAATGGGCTAAATACAGTGTGATATCCTGGGTCAGATTCTGGAACAGAAAAAGGTCACTGATGGAGAAATTAATGAAATCTGAATTCAGATTCTATCTGGAATTCAGTTCATAGGAATGTATCAATGTTGATTTCTTAATATTGCGAAATGCGGTATATCGAAGCTCCACTAACTTTGCGAGTTTTCTGTAATAAATCTAAAATTATTCCTAATTAATAATTTATTAAAAATTTTGTTTAAAGAAATGAAGAGTTAAAAAGGATTTAAGTAACCAAACACCTTGTGAGACTGGCTTTCTGGGTTTGAAGGCTTAGGACCTTAGTCTCATGGTACAACTCAGTCAGCTGGCTTCATATAGTTCACAAAGCTCATGTTTTTCATCCTAGTGAGCTGAGTAGCACTGGGGTCTTAAAAGCTTGCGAGGAGCCATCTAAGATACAACTATTGGTCTCTACTTGGCAGGAGCAAAAGACAAAGAAGGAAACCAAAGTCTCAGAGAAGAAACTAGTCTACAAAGCTACTGGCTTACACGAGCCACAGCCTCATCTACCCTGAGACCAGGAGAACTAGACAGTGCCCGGCTACCACTACCAACCGTTCTGAGCAGGGCCACAGTAGATGGTTCCTGACAGAAAGGGAGAAAAATGTGGAACAGAGCTCAAATTCTTAAAAAGTCCAGACTTGCTGGACCAGTTGAGACTAGAGGACTCCCCAGGGCTATCACCCTGAGATACTCTTTAAACCTTGAGCTGAAACTATGCCATGAGGTTATCTTTTAGTGAAATAACAGATTGACACACAATATAAAATATATTACCCATGAGTACGGTGCTCCATTAAAAAACCAGTATTATGAGATCAAAAGGTCAACAATTACTCTAAAGACAAGAAGGGGGCAGGGAGACTACAGGACTGGAAACAGAACAACTAGAATGCAATTAAAGAGATATTCAAGGGATATTTAAGATACTCAAGGGAAGAAACTGTGAGTCAAGGGATTTTATTTCCAGCAAAAATGACCTTCAGATACAAAGAGCACAAACAAAGTGTTATGAACATTTAAGAAAATTCATGAAACATTATCCCATGAGCCCTGCTGAAGGAATCTATTAAAGAAATGGCTTGGGACAACCAAGAAGACTAAAGAAGCATCATAAGGATGGCGGCTGAGCATTATACAGTCAGTTGTAAACAAGTAAAGGTTGAGGAGTATAACATGTAACAATTCTATGTTCTAACAATACAGACATCACAGAACCATTTTAAAAAAAGGGTGGAGAAGATGAGAGTTGCCTATGCAAAAAAATTTTACACTTTTCAGAAATCTAATTTTGGTGGTGGTGGTATTAATAGTGTTATTCCATGACTGTTGTATGTGTAACATGAAATGAGCAATTTTGGGTATACTAATTCTATCATCATACTTTCAGTGTGAAAAAAGGAGATATAGATGTAATACAGAAGAAATTAAGTAAGAACCCCAAAATACAGCTGATCTTGAATTTGAATTGGAAGTATCGGTATGAAATTGTAACGCATTTCATCCAATACATACATTTTCCTGCCTCTTCCACTGAAAAGACCTAAAAACAATGATAAACTGAGAGGCAATGAGCATCTCCAGCACCTCAATTGAGGCCTTGAAATACCATTTCCCGTTTGAAAGAGTTTTTTGTCTTTAAAGAAGGGATTCTCAGAAAAATTCCAGTTCTGAAGCAGAAATGTTTAAGAGCCTGAAATAGCTTGTCATACAAGATAGCACAGAAGCTATCCAAGACTACTAGAGTCATCTCCAAGGATCCAGGAGCCAAACTGAAGAAGGTCCACTGACTAAAGGGACAATTTGACTTTTTTTTTTTATTGTGCTTTAAGTGAAAGTTTACAAATCAAGTCAGTGTTTCACACAAAAACCCATATACCCCTTGCTACAGACTCCCAATTACTCTCCCCTGAGACAGCCTGCTCTCTGCCTCCACTCTCTCTTTTCGTGTCCATTTTGCCAGCTTCTAGACAATTTGACTTTTGATAAGACTGTGACAAGCAATGGATTAAACCCCACCAAAAATATTTAAATCTACAAGATCATAATATTAAACTAATTGGTCACCACCTGAACCAATTATTTTGAAAACTGCTAATTATTACAGCTAATATGTGAAAATAAAACGATAGAACTGGACTAGCTATTTTAAGATTTTCAAAAACCCTATGAATTTATGGAGGCGATGGCGGTTCAGCAGTCCAATTCTCACCTTCCGAGTGGGAACCCGGGCAATGCACCTAATGACCACATACCACCCGTCTGTCAGTGGATGCCTGTGTGTTGCTATGATGCTGAACAACTTTCAGGGGAGCTTCCAGACTGAGAAGAACTAGAAAGAAAGGCCAGGGGATCCACTTCTGAAAATGAGCCAGTGAAAGCTCTAGGGATCACAACAGTCTGATCCACAACGATCATGGGGATGGCACAGGACCACATATTTCATTTAGTTCCACTGTGCATGGGGTCACATGAGTCAGCAGCTGTCAACAATGAATTCATCCATCTAGACATGGTGCACTAACAGCTGCTGAAAACAAAAAAAGAGCAAAAACTTGACGTTATGAGCCTCCTTTTAACAGAACATATCACCACCTCTAGCCATGCCGAAGGGATCAACCCGGACTGACAAAGTCCCTGAATCCAGCTGCCAATCTGTAGAAAATGCAGAGGGCAGAGAAACATGCTGAATTGCCCTATAAATGTACAATTCCCAGACTGTGAGAAATCCTACAGGTGAAAAAGTCTAAAATCTGTAACATAGGAATACTAATACTCTGTAAAACTTAATCAACAGATAAATTGTAAAGACAATATATTAAGTTTAAAAAAACAGGCAAGATTCACATTTCAGCGATAAAAACAAACAAAAATCCCACAGGAACTGATGACTTTTAAAAGGAAAGAGAGGGCTGTGATTGGGATGGAGCACAAGGGGGGTGGGGGGGGGAGTCTGGGATGACTGGCAAAGTTACACTCCCTGACCTGGTAGCAGTTACAACAAGGATGTTCGCCTTATAAAAATTCATTAAGCTATACATTTCTGGGTGTGGTTTTCTGTATCTGTGATTTATTTTTCAATAAAAAAGTTTTTTTTAAAAATCAACGATTAGAAATAGTTAAGCAATCACGTTTAGCACTGCCTAATTTTTTTTTATGAAGGAAGGAGTTTCTTGACTTAACCCCTGGCTTTGTCACATACCCAGACCTCTGTATACCTCACTCACTGGCCATTTTCCACTTTCTGTTCCGATCCCTCAACCAACCTCCAACCTTACCTCCATCACGGCCCTGTTGCTTGCACCCTCACTTTCTGCTCTAAGTAACTTGTACCCTACTGCTACTCCTATGGCCTTTAGGGCTAAACAGAAATGCTGTGAGGCTCCAGACACAGTGACAGTGTTTCCCAACTATTTTTAAACCATACCCCCTTAAACCAAACCTGTTGCCAATGAGCTGATTCCAACTCATGGTGACCACGTGTTACAGAATAGAAGCGCTCCACAGGATTTTCTCGGCTATATAGCACTGGGTTTTGGGGTTTTATAATCGTCATGGAAGATCACTAGGCCTTTCTTCTGCGGTACCGCCAGGTGGGCTCAAACTACCAATATTTAGGCTAGTAGTACAGTGCAAACCATCTGCACCACCTAGGGACTGTTAAGCCGAAAAACCCATTGCCATCGAGTTTATTCCAACCCATAGTGACTCTATAGGACACAGCAGAACTGCCCCATAGGATTTCCAAGGAGTGCCTGGTGGATTTAATCTGCCAACCTTTTTTTTTTTTTTAATTATTTCTTATTATTCTACTTTAGATGAAGGTTTACAGATCAAACTAGCTTCTCATTAAACAGTTGGTACATATATTGTTTTATGACATTGGTTAACAGCCCCACATGTCAACACTCTCCTTTCTTGATGGTAGGTTCCCTAATACCAGCTTTCTTGGCCCCTCCTGCCTTCTAGTCCTTGCCCCTGGGCTGGTGTGCCCCTTTAGTCTCATTTTGTTTCATGGGCCTGTCTAATCTTTGGCTAAAGGGTGAACCTCAGGAATGACTTCATTGCTGAGCTAAAAGGGTGTCCGGGGGCCATACTCTCAGGGTTTCTTCAGTATCTGTCAGGCCAGTAAGTCTGGTCTTTTTGTGAGTGAGAATTTTGTTCCACATTTTTCTCCAGCTTTGTCTGGGACCCTCTATTGTGATTCCTCTCAGAGCAGTTAGTGGAGGTAGCCGGTCACCATCTAGTTGTATTGGACTCTATCTGATGGAGGCTGTGCCAGTTGTGATCCATTAGTCCTCTGGACTAATCTTTCCCTTGTATCTTTAGTTTTCTTCATTTTCCCTTGCCCCCAAAGGGGTGAGACCAGTGGAGTATCCTAGATGGCCGCTCACAAGCTTTTAAGAACCCCGACCCTACTTACCAAAGTAGAATGTAGAACATTTTCTTTATAAACTATGTTATGCCAATTGAGCTAGATGTTCCCAGAGACCATGGTCCCCACAGCCCTCAGCCCAGCAATTCGGTCCGTCAGGGAGTTTGGATGTGTCTGTGGAGCTTCCATGACCTTGCCTTGTGCATGTTGTGCTGGCTTCCCCAGTATTGTGTACTGTTTTACCCTTCACCAAAGTTACCTACTGAGTGTTTTTCCATCCCCACTCCTTCCTTCCCTCGTAACCATCAAAGATTGTTTCTTTTTGTGTGTAAACCTTTTCATAAATTTTTATAGCAGTGGTCTCATACAACATTTGTCCTTTTGTGACTGTCTTTATTTCACTTAGCATGATGCCCTCCAGATTCATCCATGTAGTGAGATGCTTTGCTGATTCATCACTGTTCCCTATCGTTGCGTAGTACTCCATGTGTGTATGTACCATAGTTTGTTTATCCATTCATCTGCTGATGGACATCTAGGTTGTTTCCATCTTTTTGCTATTGCGAACAATGGGCAGCTGAACTCTTAACCACTACGCCACCAAGGTTTCCGTTAGAGAAATGTAAACCCACTATATGTGTGCAAATGTGCATGTACACACACATACACACCCAAGGTGATAAATTCTAAATCAAATCTTTTGCACATCAATATAGCCAAGAAGGCTGTGCTGAATCTTATTTCATATAATTTCTATTGTGAAAATATTATTTTTTTCATTTTCTAAATTTAAAACTAAAATTCTGAATGTTTCTTCAAACTATAATTCTAGCCACCTCCAGCTCCACCACCACTGCCACTACCACACAGAAGATTCTGATTCATCCTCCCTACGAGGGTGTGTCTCTGTCAGCACCCTACTGAAAATCATCACACTTGTAAGGCAGACACGCAGAAACATAGGATAACAATCATAATTTTAATGGCTACCATTTATTGAGCACTATAGGCCAGATACTTTATATACATTTCTACCTAATTGCTACAAAATTTCCAATTTTATTATCATTCCTATTTTATACATGAAGAAAACTTACACTCAGAGAAGTTCAGGAATTTCAAGGTTACTCAGCTAAATAAGCAATAGAATAAGATAGAAAGCTACCTTTAAATGGAAAATAGGTTACTTTTCTCACATAGTTTAAAAATATTTTTATTTTGAGAAAGATCAGTATTTAAATAAGCAAAATATGGGAGAGTTCCATGAGTGTACCACGTCAGTCTCTCATAGGCTGAGCCAACAATCTGGGAAAAGTCCATAGTGGAAAGGGCAACAAGCTGGGAGCTAAGAAAATGGCTTCCAGTCCTCACTCTATCAAGAAGACACTTACTACCTTGGATAAGTCACTTTACATTTTGGGTATTCGTTTCCTTATCTTCAAATGAAGAAAACTGATAAGGACCATTCCAAGTATTATGACCCCATGATTCAAGTGTGATTTCTAGAGCTACTGACGTTAAAATAATTATCTGGGAAAATAAATGGGAAGGCCATCTAAGCACTGCTATTGGCGGTTCAAAGATCGGAAACCTGATGGCAAGAGAGCCACTAAGTGGCCATGGTAAAGCTAAATAAATAAAGAAGGGCCTCCATCTCGGATAGGCTCACTGTAGGACAGAAATGAACAAATACATATGTGATGCTTAATTTTATGTATCAACTTGATTAGGCTATGGTGTCCAGTTGCTTGGTCCAACACTAACCTAGTTGTTGTGACAGTATTTTGTAGATGTGATTAAACTTTGCAATCAGCTGACTAGAAATAAAGGAGATTACGTAATATAGGTAGGCCTCATCCAATCGGTTGAAGGCCTTAAAAGCAAAAACTGAAGTTTCCCAGAGAGGAAGAGAAGGAATTCTCTCTCAAGGCTATAACATGGGTTTCCTGCTAGAGTTTTCACCCCACTCCCAACCTACTGATTTTGGGTTTGCCGGCTCCCACAATCACATAAGCCAATTTCTTAAGATAAATATCTCAATCCTACTGGATCTGTTTCTCAGGAAAACCCTAAGACGGTATGTACAAAAATTAGTAAAGGGGAAAATACTCATTTCATAGTAATAAGTGTAAGGAATATCTATGACAACTGGACAGACAGTACTCTTACTGTTTTATAAAGCACCACAATCATGAATAACAACTAGGGAAAATGATAAAACAGCTCCATGACAAGAACAGGCTTCAATCAAACATTAGCACATAAAACAATCTCTCAAAGTCCATGCTGGCCACACCTTCCACAAACACAGCCACAAGACCTCAACACTTGTATGCTGAGGTGGCACTTAGAATTAACTAAGAAATCATATTTTCTCAGTCTCCATGGCTATCGCAAATTATTATTTTTAAAATACTGCTTGGTGTTCAGTATTATGCTAGGGACCACAAAATATAAAAAGAAATACAAGGCATGGTCCCTAGCCATAGAGAGCTTGGTACAATAATGGACAGGAAAATAAAACAATAATTAAGTAACACAGCCTAGAGCGCCTCCCTGCCTGTACATGCATATTTGTCTTTTGGGTTGGAATTTAAATCACATTTTTCCACAGAAACAACAGCATAGAAAACGGTTTTCACATCACTTTCCAAACTTATTTAGTGTATAGTTAGTTGAGTCTTAGCAGTTTTCCTTAGTTCTAAAAGAGATTCTCAACCAAACTGAGGAGCTGATAGGAAAGGGGTGCTACACAGCTGGAAAAAGTACATTCCATTTTATGATACAATTTTATATTTAGAAAATAGAAAACTATTTTTCATGATACAAAAAAACGACTATTTTCATTAAACAAATCTAGGAAGTAAACGGTAGCTATAAATATATACACAACACAATGCACCAGGCACTGATCTAATTCCTTAACATATAACACCTTACTTATCCTCATCGTTTACCTCATTTTATTCTTAATCCAAGGGATATTGCACTATCAAAATCCCCAATTACAAGGTGAGTAAACTGAGGCCTCAGTAATTTATCCAGGAAGGGTAATTTGTCCAGTCATACAGTTTGACAAAGCTTCTTGGGTGGTGGTGGTGGTACACTGTTAGGTGCTGTCAAATCGATTTTGACTCATAGGGACCCTGTGTACAACAGAAGGAATCACTGCTCGGTCCTATGCCATCCTCATAATCGTCGTATACTTGAGCCCATTTTTGCAGCCACTGGGTCAATCCATCTCGCTGAGGGTCTTCCTCTTTTTTGCTGACCCTCTACTTTACTAAGCACGATGTCCTTCTCCAGGGACTCGTCACTCCTGACAACATGTCCAGAGTACGTGAGATGAATGACGTCTCACCATCAATGCTTCTAAGGAACATTCTGGCTGTACTTCTTCTAAGATGGATTTGTTTGTTCTTCTAGCAGTCCATGATATTCTTTGCCAACACCACAATTCAAAGGCGGCAATTCTTCCTTATTCATTGCCCAGCTTTCACATGCATATGAGGCGACTGAAAACACCACAGCTTGGTCAGGCACACCTTAGTCATTAAAGTGACATCTTTGGTTTTTAACACTTTAAAGAGGTCTTTTGCTGCAGATTTGCCAAATGCAATACATTGGTTGATTTCTTGACTGTGTTTCCATGGGCGTTGATTGTGGATCCATGTAAAAGAAAATCCTTGACAACTTCAATATTTTCTCCATTTATCATGATGTTACTCGTTGGTCCAGTTGTGAGGGTTTTTGTTTTCTTTATGTTGAGGTCCAACCCATACTGAAGGCTGTAGTCTTTGACCTTCATCATCAAGTGCTTCAAGTCCTCTTCACTTTTAGCAAGCGAGGTTATGTTAAAGAGTCTTCCTCCACTCCTGATGCCATGTTCTTCTTCATACAGTCCAGCTTCTCAGACTATTTGCTCAGTATACAGGTTGAATAAGTATGGCGAAAGAATACAACCCTGGTGCCCACCCACCTTTCCTGATTTTAAACCATGCAGTATTGCCTTGTTCTGCTGGAACAATTGCCTCTTTGTCTATGTACAGGTTCCTCACGAGCACAAATAAGTGCTCTGGAATTCCTATTCTTTGCAATGTTATCCACAATCTGTTATGACCCATACAGCTGAATGGCTTTGCACAGTTAACAAAGCACAGATAAGCATCTTTCCGGTACTCTCCATTTCCAGTCAAGATCCATCTGACATCAGCAATGATATCCCTCATTCCATGTCCTCTTCTGAATCCAGCTTGAATTTCTGGCCATTCCCTGTCAATGTACTGCTGCAACCACTTTCGAATGATCTTCAGCGAAATTTTACTTGTATGTGATATTAATTATATTGTTTGATAATTCCCGCATTCTGTTGGAACCCTTTCTTTGGAATGGGCACAAATATGGATCTCTTTCATTTGGTTAGCCAGGCAGCTGTCTTCCAAATTTCTTGGCATAGGCCAGTGAGCACCTCCAGCACAGCATTTATCGGGTGGCAGAGAGACACAGAAGATATTCTATTTTCTGAGTAATTTTATCTCCTAACATTCTATTCTTCACCAGGGCTGAATTATAGGGATGGGGGCACGAGGGCATTAGTAGTTCTATAGATACTCATCTAAAGCAGTAGATAAAAATAAAATCATTCAGAATAGTATGGCCTGAAGAATTCTACATTGTTTATACCATAGATACACTGACATAGGGCACAAGGATATATGTACACAGACGTTCACTGCAGTATTTGTGGTAGCTAACAACTGAAAATCTAAATGTCCACCAACAGCGGACAGGTTAAATACATTCTATATTTATACAAGGGAATCCTGTTTAGCATTTTAAAATAATGAGGTAGTTTTATACCCTCGTGGATATGGAAAAATGCCTAAGAGATAGTATTAAGTGGCAAAAGCAAGGTGCAGAATGGCACGATACTACTTGTGGGAGAGAAGAAAGAGAGTGGTATATATTATATATACTTCAATACCATCAGAAAATTTTTGTTAGGATAAACAAGAAATTACTTACAGTGCTTACTTCTGGGAAGTAGAGAATAGGGAAGAGGTCAGTAGATAGAGAAGAAATATTTTTCTTTTTACAACTTCTCTTTCTGTATTGAAGTTCCTTTTATCAAAAACATGAATTATTTATTTTAAAGTTAATTAAAAACAGTATTACAGAGCCCAGTCTTTTACAACAGTGGTTCCTAATAACGTTACAATAGACTGGTATGTTATGATCAGTGGTGTGTCCCAAGTAATTTATTCCTAATAGTAATTAGCCAACAGAAGTTTATAAACGATTTATTTTTATAAACAACAGTAAAATCGGCATCTCTTTAATTAATTCATTCTCATTCAACTGTATTCGGATATGCTTTCCTGAATACAAAGAAGTAAAGTGAAGTTGCTCATAACCCTAATTCACTCAACAGGAGTGTGTCTTATATACTGTTGCTATAGGAAACCACAGGTCCTGATTAGGAACACCAGGGACGTGTCTCCTCCGTTGTGACGCAACTGCTCCTTCCCTGTTCAATCTCCTCCTCCCCCCCTCCCCCAGAAAAATCCCAACCGACCTATACCAAAAAAATCCGTTGCTGTCCAGTGGATTCCGACTCATAGCGACCCTAAAGGAAAGAGTAGAACTGCCCCATAGAGTTTCCAAGGAGCAGCTGGTGGATTCAAACTGCTGACCTTTGGGTTAGCAGCCGTAGCTCTTAACCACTACGCCACCACGGTTTCCAGCCAACCCATCCCAAAACCCAAACCCACTGCCGTCGAGTAGATTCGGACTCATAGCGACCCTATACCCATAAAAAAAAGAATTTTTTTTTTTTTTTTTTACCCATACTCCACGCAAATTCTGGAAAGGCCTGCAGCCTTTCAGGAAGGAGTTCTCCGCGTCATTTGCACAGAGCTGTTAAGATCCTTTAAGTGCTCAGGAAGTGCTTCCAACTACCTCTAAAAATGAAAGTACTTATCCAACGATTTTAAATCTCTCTCTCCCTCTCTTACACTGACCTCTCCCTATTTCCAGCTACAGACAACTGGAACTGTTACTAGTAAGCAGACACACACACTCCTCACTTGTCAAGGGGCTCACCCTCCCCTTCGCATTCCTACACACCACTCCCTTTCTGCAGAATAAACTCCCTCCACACCATCAGGTTCCCTTCCCTTTACCAGCCTGCCCACGTCTGATTTTGGGGATTTTAGTGTTGATGGGATCGCAGGGATCGTCCCTCTCTCCTCATCTCTGCGATAACCCTTTAGCACTAACAGAATCCTTGGACGGGCCCGGGTTCGCACTGGTCTGTCCAATGTTGCTGTGATCTCCGCCCTACACTCCGCCTTGACTTGTTTGGGTCGCGCTCCCCCTTCCGGACACTAAGTTTGTTTAGGGCCTGAGCACAGGTTCGTCTGGGACGTGAGCTGCTGCGCGCCGAGGCCGGCCCCAACAGGCCTCTCAGGAAACGAGGGGGGCGCAGCGGACCGCCCCGGGCGCCTATGCTGGTGGCTCCCGGAGGCGCCTCAACAGCCGGGGCTGCCAGGGGGCAGGACGCGCACCTGGGCTCCGAGGCCGCGGCGTGAGGCGGCTCCGAAGCCCTTCGGCGAGGCCAAGAGGCGTTTGAGAGACTAGTACGAGGCCTGGGAGGTGAAGAGAGGCGGGTGAAGGGCCGGATCCCGGACTGGAGGGACAGAGGGGCAGGAGGGCTGGGACCCGAATGTCGCTGCTTCGTGAGCCCCCGCGGCCCCTGTGGCTGGGTGGCCGTTAAAGGCCTTGCAGAGGGGAGGAGTTGGGGAGCGTTCCCCACTCACCTGCAAGGCGACTGCCAGAGGCTCCAGCCCCCCCGTTCCCAATCTAAGCCACGTCAGCTTGGGACTCCAGTACGCGACACCTACCACCGCCGCGCCCCGCAAGGGACTCAACCACTCGCCGCCTGGACGGAAGAGGCTATTAGGCTACCGACCAATCAGGGCTTTCGGCAGGGCGTTACCCGGGAGACCAGGCACGCCTTGATTGTTACTAACCCATCTGCTATGACGGAAGCCAATCAACGTCTGGCAAGGCTCAGCTTCCTTAAAGAAACAGCCGATGGGCTCTCAGGAGTGGAGGAGGGGGCGGGGTCATCAACGAGTGAGTGTTCCGGAAGCAGATCTGGGAAAGGGCCGGAAATGGCCGGAGGGCGGGCTTTCGGGGAAAGGTCAGGCGTGTGGCGTGTGAGGTGAGGCTGCTGCTTTCCTCAGATCCTCCGGCGCGTTAATTAGGGTACGACTTGGGCTTCTGCGAGGACGTCTGACTGCGAACACCAACTGCCATTAGGATTGTTGAATGAACTGTGAGAAGGGAGTGAGGACAGGGGTTTCGCTGTTAAGAGTTCTAAAATAGTGAAGCCGGAAAGAAGCCTTTCTCTGGAGTCTCATAGGACCTTTTCATTTTATTGGTGAAAAATGAGAACCAGAGAGGTGACCTGATGTCAAGTTTTGTTGATCCGAAGACAAACAGCGACTTAGTAACGCAAGTAGGACCCGGAGGCTGTATGAAAGAAGGTCAGAGATGTCTCCGAGAACATGAGTAAGAGAGAAAATAGTGAAAAGTAGGAAGATGAGTCTTCCGAAGTGGCGGATGAGCTGGACCTTCAGGAAGGAGTGAGATTTGAGGACTCAAGTCCTGGAATGGGAGCCAGGGAGGCGCCCCAGCAACAGTCACCGAAATCACGCACGCTTTCCTGAAGCCCCTAAGGAAAGAGGGGAAAGTGGCCAGCTCCCATCACCTGTCCTATCAGGCACCCTCTTCACCGTAATGTTAGTCTTACTATGTGCCAGGCATTCGGCTAACCCATTATATGCATCCTCGTCCTCTGGTTTAATGCCTACATAACCCTTTGAGGTTCAAGCATCAGCTCAGTAAGAGCTAACACAGCAGGGTAACCAAAAAGCTGGCATGGCTGCTTATAATTAAGCACTAACTTTGAGCTTGTGCTATGTGGACTCTATTAGAGTGGGTGGCTAGACAAGAGGTCATAAGAGGACCAGAGATGATTGCTATCAGCAATACATAGGAAATGCAAATTCAGGAAGGGAATAGGAGGTGATGGCTGGAGTAGCAAGTACCTGGGTCCCCTCCCACCCAGGCTTCTGAATGTGCAGGGGCATGGCGGAAGCAATCTTCACTTGCATTTTTCCTTCCTGGCTGACTTGCATGGGTGCTGAGCCACTAAGATAAGGCTGAGTCTGACACCACTGTAAAGTACCAGAGAGCCAAGGACAAAGTCAGGTGTTCTGTATGTTTCTATAATGATATCAAATCCCATAAGGTGTAAATCACTGTTATGCTTTCAAAATACACATGTATAGCATTCAATATGAATTTAGAACTAGAAATATGTCTACATTTGTGAGGTTCTCTAACATTATGGGTCATTAGAAACCTATAGCCCCATTCTAAGCCCATTGCCCTCGAGTCAATTCTGACTCATAGCGGCCCAATAGGACAGAGTAGAACTGCCCCATAGGGTTTCCAAGGAGCACCTGGTGGATTTGAACTGCGGACCTTTTGGTTAACAGCAGAGCTCTTAACCACTACGCCGTCAGGGTTTCCTTAGGAACATATAGGTCATAAAGCGATTTAGAAAATTTTTGAACTTAGACATTGAAGACAAAAAAAAAAAGTATGTGAAATGTGGTAAACAACCTTTAAGTTGACTTTCCCCTGACGTGCTGTGATAAAGAAGAAATAACAGTTAATCTTTATAAATTTGAGATATAAATCTAAACAACCTCCCTAATCTCTAACCTTGAAGAAAAGATAAGTAATTTGACTAATCTCTAACCCTGGAGAAAAAAAGTTTACTAGTCTTTGACATCACACTGGCCATTATCGTGTGGTGTGGAGCCAAGGGGACAAACTCACATATAAACCTTAAATTTCTGCTCATTCACTGAGAGAAACCCAAAAAACCCTGAGAGAAGGCAGAGGCAAATACCAAGAGCTTGCTAAGACTGCTAGCTGCCACTGGCCTCACCCCAACTACAAGGAACCTCCACCAAGTTCAAGTTGAGGTTAAGCATTCCTCCCAAGACCTTTCATTAAAGGTAAAAGCCTGAAGTCTAAAGATTTGGATGCTGACCATTGAACTGACATTGTACTTGTTAATTCTGATTTTCCGGTTCTAAATGAATGTTGTAAGCTCTTACTTGTGTGCCTTGCCATGACTACCTTGCAATAAACTAAACAAGTTTATGCATGTCAAACCTGAGTGTCTATTAATTTCCTAAGATAAAATCCTCCAGAAACCAGAGCTGGAGTGGTGGCCACAGCAGCATCCAGGATCTATAAGGTACTTGAGAGATGTCACAGGATACAGGTCAGGAAGCAATCACAGTGAAAAGAGTTTTGGGGAGGAAATTTGAACTATGATAGAGCATGATTTGATGGTAATTGGGAGAAAGGGAAGCTGTTAGAGGTGAAATTGTGCCTCCTAAAAGATATGTTGAAGTCTTAACCCCTGGTGCCTTTGAATATGACCTTATATGGAAGTAGAGTCTTTGCAGATGTAATCAAGTTGAAATGAGCTCATAATGGATTGGCTGGGCCCTAAATCCAATGGCTGGTGCCCTTATAAGAAGAGGGAAATTTGGACACAGAGTGAATAAGGCCATGTGACAACAGAGATTAGATTGATGCACCTGGAAGTCAAGGAGCACTAGGGATTGCCAGCGACCACAAGAAGCTAGGAAGAGGCAGGGAAGGACCCTTTGCTGGAGCCTTCAGAGAGAGCATGACCCTGTAGACAGCTTGATTTCAGACATCCAACCTTCAGAACTGTGAGAGCATAAATTTGTGTTTTTTTTTAGCCACTAAGTTTATGACACTTTGTTGCAGCAGTCCTGGGAAACTAATACAAAAGGGGACCTTGGATCTTGACTAGAAGAAGGGGCACCAGAGCTCAGGACTAAGGGTAAGGGAATAAAAGAATGGAGGAATGGATCTGTGGTCAGGTAATCTACCATGGCCTCTTGAGAGTAGAACCTGAGTTGCCGTACACATCCTAAGACCATCTAGGTGTCCCATTATGTCATCCCTATATTCCCCTAACCTTCCCTATGTCCTCGAAGTCATCTCTACTTTTTTCAGTTTCTTGTAGTAGCATTCAGTAGTTTTGTTCTTATGAGGGTCAGATGGGAGTCTATAGGTCATTATGACTACCTTGGAAGAAGGGATTTACCTGCCTCACCAGGGACACTGCAGCTCTACTCGTGAGGACCACAAAGGGACAACTTACCAAGCTGCACCTCACTCATGCTGGTTACCTCAGAGCAGCATCTGTGTAGTCCTGTATGCAGGTGAGCACCTGGAAAATGGATCACGGAGCTTTCCATGACCCCTTCCCTGATCCGACTCAAATACCCAAACTCATGTCAGACGTCATGTTGTTGTTAGGTGCTGTCGAGTTGGTTCCGACTCATAGTGACCCTATGTACCACAGAATGAAACACTGCCTGATATTATGCTATGCTCACAATTGTTGTGCTTGAGTCCATTGTTGCAGCCACTGTGTTAATCCTTCTTATTGAGGGTCTTCCTCTTTTCCTGTGAGACTGTACTTTACCAAGCATGATGTCCTTCTCCAGGGACTGATCCCTCCTGACAGCACGTCCAAAGTATGTAAGACGCAGTCTTGCCATCCTTGCTTCTAAGGGGCGTTTTGGCTGTACTTTTCTGAGACAGATTTGTTTGTTCTTCTGGCAGTCAATGGTATATTCAATATTCTTTGCAAACACAGTTCAAAGGTTTCAATTATTCATGTTAGACATTGTGTTCGATCTCACAATTTGGCTGCTTTCCCAGAAGCGTCATGAACCTTATAGACACTTAGGGAATGTTTACCTCACTGGTAGACCCTGCATCAAACACTCATATGTAGATTTTACATGTAGAGGACAAAGGATTATAAAGGATATAATCCTTTATCCCCATTAACAATTCGACTCTTATGTGGTATATTACAAATGAAGGAACTGACATTTAGTGAGGTTGAATATCTTGCCCAAGGTCGTACAGGTGGTAAGTAGTAGAGCCAGGATTCAAATTCAGACATGTAAACACTATACTGTACAACCTAGTAGTCGGCAGTCCTTGGAGTTCCTAGGCTTACAGATTGATCTGCCTCCATTGCCCTCAGATAATATCTGTCTTCCCTGTATGTGCCTGCTTCTGTGTCTTGTTTGCTCTTTGTATCACTCAGAAGTGAATAGGCTGCTGATGGGAATGCAAAATGGTATAGCTGTGGTAAAAAATAGTGTGGCACTTCCTCAAAAAACTAAAAAGAGAACTACCATATGACTCCGCGATTTCACTCCTAGGTATATATCCAAAAGACTTGAAAGCAGGGACTTGTACACCAGTGTTCACTGTAGCACTTTCACAATAGCCAAAAGGTGGAAACGACCTAAATGCCCATCAACAGATGAATGGATAAACAAAATGTAGTACATGCACATAGTGGAACACTACTCAGCTGGAAGGAAAAATGAAGTTTTGGTACATGCTACAGTATGGATGAAGCTTGAAGACTTTATACTGAGTGAAAAAAGCCACAAACGGACAAATATTGTATGACCTTGCTTATATAAAAAGACGAAAAAAGGTAAATGTATAAAGATCAAAGTTTATTAGTGGCTACTAGGGTGGGAGGGAAGGGTAAAGAGGGGGGTTGTTGTTGTCGTTAAGTGCCATCGAGTCGGTTCCGACTCATAGCGACCCTATGCACAACAGAACGAAACACTTACCCGGTCCTGTGCCATCCTTACAATCGTTGTTATGTTGAGCTCATTGTTGCAGCCACCGTGTCAATCCACCTCATTGAGGGTCTTCCTCTTTTCCACTGACCCTGTACTCTGCCAAGCATGATGTCCTTCTCCAGGGACTGATCCCTCCTGTCAACATGTCCAAAGTATGTAAGACGCAGTCTCGCCACCCTTGCCTCTAAGGAGCATTCTGGTTGTACTTCTTCCAAGACAGATTTGTTTGTTCTTTTGGCAGTCCATGGTATATTCAATATTCTTCACCAACACCACAATTCAAAGGCGTCAACTCTTCTTCGGTCTTCTTATTCATTGTCCAGCTTTCACATGCATATGATGCGATTGAAAATACCATGGCTTGGGTCAGGCGCACCTTAGTCTTCAGGGTGACATCTTTACTCTTCAACGCTTTGAAGAGGTCCGATTGCCCCAATGCAATGCATCTTTTGATTTCTTGACTGCTGCTTCCATGGCTGTTGATTGTGGACCAAAGTAAAATGAAATCCTTGACAACTTCAATCTTTTCTCCATTTATCATGATGTTGCTCATTGGTCCAGTTGTGAGGATTTTTGTTTCCTTTATGTTGAGGTGTAATCCACACTGAAGGCTGTGGTCTTTGATCTTCATTAGTCAGTGCTTCAAGTCCTCTTCACTTTCAGCAAGCAAGGTTGTGTCATCTGCATAATGCAGGTTGTTAATGAGTCTTCCTCCAATTCTGTTGCCACATTCCTCTTCATATAGTCCAGCTTCTTGTATTATTTGTTCAGCATACAGATTAAATAGGTATGGTGAAAGAATACAACCCTGATGCACACCTTTCCTGACTTTAAACCAATCTGTATGCCCTTGTTCTGTCCGAACAACTGCCTCTTGATCTATGTAAAGGCTCCTCATGAGCACAATTAAGTGTTCTGGAATTCCCATTCTTCGCAGTGTTATCCATAGTTTGTTATGACCCACACAGTCAAATGCCTTTGCATAATCAATAAAACACAGGTAAACATCCTTCTGGTATTCTCTGCTTTCAGCCAGGATCCACCTGACATCAGCCCCCACAGTACGACAAACTGACAGACATGTAGGGGAAGGGGGTGGTTACGGTGATGGAAAAATCACATTGATTAAATGGAGGGTTTCATAGCGATTGTTATAATTGCTGTGAATAAGTTGTACGCCTGTAAAAAGTTGAATTGGCGAAAGTTGAGTGATAGATATATTTACAACAATGACAAAAAAAAAAAAGAGAGTAGCTGCTAAGGCTGCTTATGTACAACCAAACACCTCATGGGATTTGGTTTCTTGGTTGAGAGGTTTAGGGTCATGGTTTTATGGGACATCCCAGTTAATTGACCTAATAAGGTGTTTAGTGCTTCTGTTCTACTTCCTAGTTCGTTACATAGTGCCTGGGGTCTTAAAAGTTTGCAGTTGGCTGTTCAAGGCACGACAATTGGTCTCTATCCACCTTAAGGAACAGAAGAAGGAGAATCAAGAATAGGAGGAGGAAATGGAATGTGTGGCTGATTGTTCAGTGAACAACTGCCTTCCTTCTTTGCCATGAGACCAGAAAAACTGGATGGGGCCTGGCAACCACTTCTGAACATTTTGATCAAAGATCTCTAGAAGAAGCCTTATCAAAGGGGGGTGGGGGTGGGGGGTGCAAAAAAAATTCAAATTCTCATGGAACCCAGACTTTCTGGAGCCATGGAAAATGGATGAACCCTCAAAACTACTGCCCTGAGATAATCTTGAAGCCTTAAACCAAAAATATTCCTTAAATTCTTCTGAAAACCAAACAATACTTAGCTTCACTAGTAAAAAAAAATGTCTGTCTTGAGCATTATGCTTTTTTAAGAACTATCTACATGGAATCAAGTTGACAACAGCAACTTGAAGGAATAGATAGGAAGCTAGGGGGCAGTGAGTGTATGTTAATGGGGAAGGAACAACTCAGAGATCGATGCTGAGAGTGGTTGCACAACTCAAAGTCTGTAATTAGTGTCACTGAGTTGTACATGTAGAAACTGTGGAATTGGTGTATGTTTTGCTGTGTATATTCTCACAACGACAACGAAATAATTAAAAATGACTAGGCTTAAGATGCTTACACTGATATGGTGCCATTAACATAACAAAGAAAACCCTGTTCCCAAAAGGGATTATTTCCACAAGTATAGGGGTTAGAATTCCAAAACAAATTTTGGTTGGATACAATTCAATCCATAACAAGGCTTGATGACTTTTGTGTCATCCTTTTGAACCCCTCAAAACTGGAATGTAGTACAGCCCTTGATATGTATTTTCCTGCCTACTTCAAGGCTCCTGGTCTCCACAGGTTCCTGTATATGGCCTATCTTTGAGATGTGGGGACCTGTTCTGTCTGTGGAAGGAGCCCTGGTGTTGCAGTGATTAAAGCACTCGACTGCTAACCAAAAGGTCGGCAGTTTGTTTCCACCGGCCTCTCCGTGGGAGAAAGATGCATACTGCTTCTGTGAATATTACAGCCTTGGAAACCACATGGGGCAGTTCTACTCTATCCTACAGGGTCGCTATGAGTTGACTCAACAGCAACGGGGTTGGTTGGTCTGTCTGTAAAGCTGCAGGTGCTTCCTTGCCTCCTGCTTGATGAGCGCCAGGTTGGGAAGTAAGTGTGGCAGGTTGGACCCTGTGAGGGCTTCAGGTGTGGAATAAGCAGACCTCCCAGGTCTAGGACTCTCAGAGGCATCAGAGATGCTGGGGATGCAAAAGCTTGGTGGTTCCTGCTCCTGCCTTGGTGCTAAGACCCTAATACCTGCCTTCTAGCTCTCACCAAACACCCTCAAGCAGCACCACCTTGTCCAAAGGTGAATAGGGCTGAAGAGGAAGCTGGCACATGGTAGAGGAAGAGCGCTAAAGAGGACAGACATTCTTGCATGGAGGATGGTAGGGGTCACCTCTCAGCCCTAACCTGGCTGGGAACTGCTCCTCTAAGAGCTGAGAAAGAGATCACTGTTAAAACTCCCACCATGTTGGCAGGAGTTAGAGATGCCAAAGCTGTTTAACTCAAAGGCCTAGAATAGGCTAGTGAGGCCTCCATTAACTCCAAGAGTCTTCCCCCTAGAATCTGTAGGCTCTGGGTCCTTCATGGAGCCTTTGAAGCCAGGCAGGAAACCAAGGGTGGGGGAAGGGTCTAAGCTTGGATTCCAAAGGGGACAGAGCCATGGTGTTTTGTAAAGGAGCGCAGTGTTTATGCCACAATAACTCATACACTATTATTACTCCATGAATCATTACTGAACATTTACATTATATGAGGAAGTCATATGGGGAGCAATGGTGACTTTCTCATTCTGGGGCCCCTGAAGCCAGGGACATGAACAATCTGAAGCCAAACAGAAGGAAATTCCTGGAAGGAGTGACCATAAAACTCTTATTCAATATTCATTCAACAAATAGTAAACATAGACCATGTGCCAGGCACTGGTGTGGCTGATTTTTGATCCAGGATCTAAGAATGAATCCCAGGCCTCTAAGTAAGCTTTGTAAAGGATACTTTTCGAGCCCATCAATTTGAGGAATGTTCTTATTTAGGAGATGTGGCAGACCCCTCTTTTCAGGAACTCCCAAGTACTGTAGCAGTTCCTCAGGATACAGCTGTATTTGATGAGTTAAGATATTAGCACCTTAAAGAGGTCACTGGAACTCAAGTTACATATCAAACGAATATCTCTGATTTGCCTCATAGGTACTTTCAAGGACTCTTGTCTCTAAAGCTTATTCTCCCGATATTCCTATCAAAGAACATCAGTCACCAGGACTAACAAGTCATCACACCATTGGTGATATAACTGATAGATTTGAAGATTTACATGTAGCGCAGATACTGTGAGAAGGTATGATGTCAACTTCGTGTGTCTTACTTTGCTTAGGTGTGTCTTCCTCAATAAACTCTCCTTGATCTTTATCAGAAGATCATTTCTTAATAATTAAGAGGTTTTCTCCATTTATTACTTAGAGTAGTAAGCATGCTGCTTAGGAAAGTGTATTCGACCTAGAGTTAAAACCAAATTAATTAATAGGTTTCGTATAACCGGAAGTTAACATCCTCCTTTCTGATCCCTGAAGGGAATGCAGCCCTAGCCTCTGCCTCTTGCCCTCTTTCTCAGCCCCCTGGATTACCTTCTCATTCCCCTTCCTTACACCCATTTCAATTAGGCTGACAGGTGCCAGAAATACAGCCCGATTAATATGAATGAGGCGTTTGGCTGCATAATTCATGGACTGTAGACATGGTAATAAGATGCTTAATAGGAATCATGTAGATACACAGGTGTTGAGTCATTGCTCCCTGGGAGCTGATTTTCCACTTAGATATGTGACTTCCTTTTCATGCCTGGGGGTAGTACTATACATTCCACAGACAGTCATCTAGGACCTTCTCTCAACTCTGTCTTATGGCCTCTATGGACATTCAATAAAGCCAATTTGTTCATTCCATATTTATTTCTTGTCTTTTATTTTTATTTAATATTCTCGTTATTGTTTCCATTTGTTTATTCTTGTGAAAACCCAGAGCACTTGAAATTGTATCTTTTAATGGCAGGGAAAGCCCACTTTTGCATGTGTGCTAGACAAATCCACACTCAACAAATAGTTACTGAGTCCATCCTTTTTGGTAAACTCGTCGAAAAGAGTCTTTTCATTTCCTCTGTCTGGAACACTCCTGTTCTACTCCTTCAACTGGCCAGCTCACCCCTCAGGTCACTTCTTAGAGGGTCTTTCCCTGACCATCTCCCAAACTAATTTAGTGACTCTCTTGTGTACATTTATCGCTCCTTACAAAATACCAGCGATCACACTTCAAATAATTTGTTTAATGATTTTCTCTCCTAATGGCATGCAAACTGTATACATGCAGGGACTGTGTCTTCTGCATCTGGCACAGCGCCTTTTACAGTATAAATGCATCTATAGATATTCTTTGACTGAATGGATGTTTCTTGGAGTTCAGCATCTCTGACATAGTGCAGAGACACCTGGTCAGATACTGAAACCTCTGTCATTGAACCTTGCGTATTATCTACAACATGCATAATGCAGGATGGGGGACTTACATAAAGTGGTGATGAGCCATCTGCATGTTAACAATTAAAAGCCGACATAAATTCAAAATACCAAAAGACTGAATGAGTGATTAAGTCAAATGAGTAAATGGTTATATATGTCCTGGGTTTAACTAACTTGGGCAGGTTAGTTTCTCAGCTTCAGTATTCACGTCTGTAAAGCGGACATTATAAATGCTCCTATCTTATAGAGCTGTCGTGAAGATTAAATGAGACAGTGACCATAAAATAGCACAGAATCTGACATATATCAGACAATAAATGTTAAGTATTACTTAGTAGTAGTAGTATTGTCATTATTGTTAGATTCCAGGGAAGGGTCAAAATGGGATGACTCGGGGAAGAGTCTATGAATTGCCTATTTTACGCTCTCGAGTAGGCGAGGCAGCAGACCAAGTGCGAGACTATTTAGTCCTGAAACAATCGTCTACGTCAGCAGTTCTCAAACTTGTGGGTTTCAGGACCCTGAATACACTTACATATTAACCAGGACTCTAAGGAGTTTTGTTTAGGCTGGTTATAATCCAGTGATATGCCGGTAAATGTCCAACAACCAGAGGGGATTTTATGGTGCGTACTTACTGATTTCTGTGGTGTAATCACTCCTGCCATGCCTGATTTCAAGCTACCAATATCAATGTGCCATCACTGACTATGAAAAGATATGCAGGAATATTACATATATATACATATGTAGTACATATTACATGTTACACACACACACTTACGGAGCCCTGGTAGTGCAGTGGTTACGAGCTTGGTTGCTAATCAAAACATCAGCAGTTTGAATCCACCAGCCACTCCTTGGAAACCCTGTGGGGCAGTTCTACTCTGTCCTATGGGGTTGCTGAGTCGGAATCGGCTCGACGGCAGTGCGGAAAAAAAAAAAGGGGGGGAAATCAAGTTTCCACCATATAGCTACAACAGACATATTACTTTTGTTGTAATTGTAAGATATATTTAATAATGGTTGTGTTTAACAACTAGTTCACAATATTGCTGAAAATTTTAACAACCAGCTTTGGCAATCCAGTAAGAGAAGGCTTCAGCACACCACTAGTTATATCTGTCGGTATTTACTGTATTAGAATTAAAACAGAGAAATATTAAAAATATTTATGGATTCATTTACGAGTAATAATACTCATTACATATTAACATAAATAATGTATTTTTATGAAAAATATATTTTTCAAAACAAGTGTTAGGGAAAGGAGTGGCATTTTTACATGTTTGCAAATCTGTAATATTTAGCTTAAAAGAAGATACCTGGATCTTTATATGGGCTTCTGCGTTCAGTCTGTTGTGATTTGTTTTGTTTAAAGTGTATGAAGAAAACCCAGCTTCATATAGATAAGAATTAGAAAAGAGTATCTTAATAGCCTTTTCAGATAATTGTGGATATTCTTTTTTCCACACCATAACTCATTAGACGGTAGTTGCTGAACCCTCCTGCAAATTAAAACCATCCAGGGGGCTTTTTACTATGCCTTCATGCTCAGTCCCCACCTAAGACTAATTAAATCAGATATGTGCACAAACATCTGTATTTTTCAAAATATCCTAAAACAAAACAAACATACAACAAAACAAAACAAGAACCTAATGGACCACAAGTATCACAGCCTCCACCAGACTGAGTCCAACACAACTAGATGGTGCCTGGCTACCACCACGGACTGCTCTGACAGGGATCACAGTAGAGGTCCCGGACAGAGCTGGAGAAAAATGTAGAACAACATTCTAACTCACAAAAAGACCAGATTTACTGGTCTGACAGAGACTGGAGAAACCCCAAGAGTATGGCCCATGGGCACTCTTTTAACTGAGTACTAAAGTCATTGCTGAGGTTCACCCTTTAGCCAAAGATTAGACAGGCCCACAGAACAAAATGAGGCTAAAGAGGCATACCAGCCCAGGGGCAAGGACTAAAAGGCAGGAGGGGACAGGAAAGCTGGTAATGGGGAACCCAAGGTTGAGATGGGGGGGGGAGTGTTGACATGTCATGGGGTTGGCAACCAATGTCACAAAACAATATATGTATTATTTAAAGAAAAACTAATTTGCTCTGTAAACCTACATTAAAATATAAAAAACAAAAAACCAGTTGCCATCAAGTTGATTCTGATTCACAGTGACCCTGTGTGTGCAGAGTAGAACTGCTCCATAAGGTTTTTGAGGCTGCAACCTTTCAGACGACCGCCAGGCCATTTTTCCAAGGCGCCTCTAGGTTGGTTTGAGCTGCCAACCTTTCACTAGTAGTCAAGCACTTAATGGACTGTACCACCCAAAAACCAAACTCACTGCCGTCTAGTCAATTCTGCCTCATAGAAACCGTACAGGACAGAGTAGAACTGCCCCATAAGGTTTCCGAAGCAGTAATCTTTACAGAAGTGGACTGTGACATCTTCTTCCTGTGGAGCGGCTGGGTGGTTCCAACTGCCCACCTTTAGGTTAGCCGCCAAGTGCTTAACTGCTGCACCACCACGGCTCCTTTCCTGTGCACTCCTGAAGATGAAATAGTTTGTTTCACAGAAACGGAATCCCATCTCAGTTGCCTTGGCTGTCTTGAGGCCTCAACTATCAGAGGATGTCAAGAAAAATTATTTTTGTAGATTATCTGGCATTTTCTGTTTTTCAGGTGGAATCAACACTTTTGTATAGCTTTCTACATTCTAAGTGAAACCAGAACTCACACCTGCTTATTCTTACAGATGGAAATCATAATTTTATTAATATTAATTTGAGAAGAATAGGCATTATACTATTTGGACCTCTCATCCAGCAATACTGGTAATTATACTCATTTATACAAAAACACTCTCAAGGATTGTCATGGAATTGTGTCCCCCCAAAATATCTGTCAAGTGGGCTAGGTCCTGATTCCCAATGTTGTATGACTGTCTACCATTTTGTCACCTGATGTGATTTCCCGATGTGTTGTAAATCCTATCACTATGATGTAATGAGATGGATTAGTGGCAGTTATACTGATGAGATCTACAAGATTAGATGGTGTCTTAAGCCAATCTCTTTCGAGATATAAAAGAGAGAGGCAAGCAGAGAGATATGGGGACCTCATACCACCAAGAAAGCAGCCCTGGAAGCAGAGCTGCTCCCAGACCAAGAGAAGACTGACGACAAGGACCCTCCTCCAGAGCCAACAGAGAAAAAGCTTTCCCCTGGAGCTGATGCCCTGAATTTGGACTTCTAGCCTACTAGACTGTGAAAAAATAAATTTCTATTGGTATTTCTATTACAGCAGCACTAGATGACTAAGACAAGGATTCTTACGATATGGAGTCTACGATTTGTTAATTGATTTTAATTTAAATTTCATAGTGTTTCAAACACAAATTGAGGTGGTTTCTGGTACTAAAACACAATTTAGAGTAAAGATAGAGAAATCAGAAATTATTAGCTTAGAACCAAATAATCATATGGCACCTAGGATCATAACAGAAATTAAGCATTATATTAGGCTCTAGGATTCCTAGGACATAAGACAAAAAGGGGAACAATGGGTTATACAGTTCTCATAGCTTAATAAAAAAATGAAATTTTATCTGGAGAAACTTTTCCCACATTAAATTCTAGGAAGAGTTTTTTTTATAGAAATAATAGCAGAAATGGGTTTGACCACTATTTTGTAGAAAATGGTGAAACATCCTTTAGTTGACCATTTCTTTTCCTCGTCTTAATAAAAGCTGAGAGCACAGTTCCTGTACTAACAGAGAAACAGGAATTCTAAACAACAAATGGGAAAAGTTGAAGCATGCCTGACAAGTCTTTCAGAACTGCTGAAAATATTTATAAAAAATTTTGTTGGAAAACAGCAGAAACAAATCTCACATTTAATATAAATAGAATGCCATGCTGAGCTAAGTTCCACAATAAAAGCCACAAAAATTTCTGTGTGGCCAGGGATAGGCCTTGTGAGAAAAGACAAAGAAATGAGCTAGGGGTAGAAGATAACTGTTTGCTCACTGTCTGCATGTACCGACTGAAGAGGAGCCTCTGGAAAACAATGAGTTATGATAGCCCTAGTCTACCAGCATGACAGAGACAAAACCAATATAATCTCCTGAAATTTAAGATTTGTGTCAGTTTTCTGAGTAACTCCTTAAGGGGGTTTGGTTCCACCAATGAATAAAGTTCCTAATTCTATACTAAGCTCATCCTTTGGGACATCAATTTCATCCCCTGGTTCTTCTTCAAGCTTCTTCCACCAGGGTGCTTGTATGTGCTTTAAGGTGGCGAGATGGGCCTGCCTGGCCCTGGCTGCCACAGGCCTGGATCTACTGATGAAGAGTTCAGGTTCTTTCCCCTCTGCCTCCTTCAGACTTGGTGCTCCTGTAGTAAATAGAAGATAAACAAGTGAGTGGAAGAGTTCTGTGCCAAGCAAGTATGAACCTGGAGATCACAGAGCTGGAACTCTGTTATAGCAGACAGGGAAAAGTTCCGACACTGAATCTATTACCCTTGGTAGCTGCGGATGATATGTAACTACTCACAAGTGTTTGCTATGGCTGGTAGCAACTTCCCTCTCTAGATGTCTCCCCCTAACTTCCATGTTTAAAAGAAAAGAATAAAAAAAGATGTAAATTTCTTTTAGATGATTTATTTAAAAACAGGAACTTTTACAATGATAGCAGAACCCTATCCTGTAGATACAAGGCACGGTTACAGCCACTAATCCGTTCAAAAATACAAAATTCACAAATAATGGTCGTTAAATAGAGAACACTGGCCCTTTTTGCCCCACATATACTAAAAGAAATCCCAGAGGCTGACTGAAACTCTAGCTTCACAGATGGGATCTCATTAAATGGACCAGTGGTTGTGAGGAGCAGATGAATTAATTTTTGTGAATGTATTTCTTTAAAAATTATAAAATGCTCTACAAGTGAATGGTACTATAACCATTCTCACCATCTACTTGTGAAATATGCTCAAAAGCTTTCGAGACCACATGTGGCTAGTAGGGCTCAGCATCTTTGAAATCAATGTTTGTCTCAGCTGATACGTATGAATTACAGGACTGAGGGGAAGCAGTCAAGGAGTTCATGGGATTGGCATCATTTAATAACCTTGTGTGCCAATACAGGCGAGGTCAGCACAACAGGACTAAACCAAAAGCAAAGAAGTTTCCTGAATAAACTGAATGCTTCAAAGGCCAGCGTAGCAGGGACAGGGGTTTGGGGACCATGGTTTCAGGGGCCATCTAAGTCAACTGGCATAATAAAATCTATTAAGAAAGCAAAGCAAAAAAAAAAAAAAAAATCTTGTGTGCTGGTATGATCTGGATGTAGAAAGTTCTGAGTACAGAAGATGGGCTAAAAGACCATTAGACGGTATTTTCTTTCTGAAGATTTTAGATGTCACAAGTCATACATAGGCTGCTGCCTTTTAGGAAACAAAAACTGAATGCACACATACTCATTAACTGCTCAATGTTGGTGTTGATCTGAGCCATCAGAGCCTCCCTGTGCTGCTGGGCTCTCTCCTCTAGAGCCCTGCCCATAAAGTAGTGTTGCAGTCGTTCTTGAGCCTGGGCATGGAGCTCCCTGCTGGCCGCATCTGACATCTGAGCACTCTGGGGATAAAGAACGGAAAAACCTGTCACATATATATCAAAGTGCTTCACCCAACCATTGAGCAGAGGTTCTGGAATGCTCAGCTGTCTCTCATCATATCAACGGAATCTTATGATTGATGTCTACCTTGTACTCTTGCAGAAGCCATTAAATAGTCTCTTAAGAGAGTTTTAGATGAAAATGTCGGTGGGGAAGTTTCTTTTTGGTATGCTCTCATACTGTCTTCCTTAGACAGTGTGGTATTCTCGGAGAAGAGTAAGATGGAGAGATCATGGTGAAATTACAAATAGTTTGGAAAAGACACTGGCCTAGAAGAGAAGTAACAAGGCTCATTCCTTTGTTTCACACTATCACCTAATAACTGGCTTACTTTTTATCCCATGATGTTGTAACTGCTTTTGGTTTCACAGAAACAAGGGACAAAATCAGCCAAAGATCATATTCATTTGGCCAGCCAGCTATTTCAAGGGGAAATTATGTGGACAAGGATGAAATAATCTTAGTTGTGAAACCGGTGAAGGCTCTGATACCACAGCTTTCTCAAACAGACCAGTTTCTGGATCTTGGATGCGACCCCATTCTGCCTAACACCTTACTTTCCAACCACAAGATCTTAAACAGCTAGAATTTGGCTAAATCAGTGTTTTTTTGGGTCAATTATAATATGCAACAGAATCAAGAGACATCTTAAAAAGAGAGATACATGGAGCCACACCAAACCTACTGAAAAAGAATTTCTTGGGGGAGGGAGCCTGAGTATACAATTTTTGTAAAGGTATTTAAAATATGTAACCCTGAAGAAAACTGCTAAAGCCACGCAAGTCCTCTCTACAGAGCTTAGGAACCAATGCTGTTTGCTGGATAGAAGGCACGCGTCTCTCTCTCTCTCCATTCTGACTCTGCCCCCAGGGAAGAACTTTCAGTTGTGCTTCTGCCCCTCCCCAGCTCAGTTCTGGTTCTCCGCCAGAGAAAAGTTATGAATATGACTGATCAGTGCTTGAGAGATTCAGTGATCATATTTTATTAGTGGCCAGGCTGGCTGTGTGTTAAAAGCTTAGGACTCTTATTTTTATTTTTTTAGCACTTAGGTTTTAAATTTTTTTTCTTATACAGCTTTATTGAGGTAAAAGTGACATACAATAAACTGCTGAGCTTCTCTGCTGTTCCTCTTTGCTGTGCTGTGACCTGGGAACTCTCTCAAGGCAGTAAGTTACTACGGGGCTGACTTTGTTCCCTCATAGGGCTCACTGTTCTTCAGTGATTTTAGAAACTATTGTTTCATCTATTTTATATCTGTCCTTCAGGCAGGTGGTAAATTCATTCCTGTTACTCCATCTTGCCCAGAAGCAGAAGTCAGACTTTTTTCTACTGTCTAGCTCTGTGTAAGCACAGAGGGTCTGGCATGCAAGAGTAGGCTTGTCATACTCTCCTCCACAGGCTCACTTTAGTGTGTGGGTCCCTAGATTCAAGCTAGTGGGAGCGGAAAGCAGGAGGCCTTAGTTCTGCCTCCTGAACTAAGCCTTGCTGTCCAATTCAGCTTGTACCACTGCTCTGCTCCAGTAGTTACCAGCTACATGCTCAGCTATTAGTACATTTGTACCCTGTATTCCATTTGTATAGTTCTTTGCATAAAGCTCTTTTGTTTGGGAAGTTCTAGAGGAATGGAATGGTGAGTGGTAAGATTAAATATTATACCAAACCTCTAACATTAGTCACCCAGAACTCTCAGATTTTAAGGGTGTGTGTGTTTGTGTGTGTGAGAAAGACAGAGAGAGAGAGAGAAAATGAACCTAGAGACAAACAACAACACAGTCACAACAACATGGATGTGAAAAGTATTAATATACATTGTGAGTGGCTGGTTTAATGAGGTTAATGAGAATTCTGGTTGGCTTAAAAGGATTAGCTGCCAACCTTTCCCCATAAAATTAAAGAAGTATAGAAGCATGGGAAAAGCAGCAGGAGAGAAGAATGTAGATGGGACCAGCAGAGGTACAAGTGGTTAGAATTAATGACAGGAGTGGTAAGTTACTCTCAAGGCAGAAAGGAAATGACCTACAGAGATGTAAAGGTTAAAAACTCAGAAGGAAGAAGCAAATAACACCTGCTCTTCAGTACTACAGTCAGAGAAGGTGAAAGATACAGACAGCTCTACTGGGAAAAAAAAGGACAGCTCTGGTGGTGCAGTGGTTAAAGCGCTTGACTGCTGACCAAAGGTGGGCGACTGGAAACCACCAGTGGCTCTGTGGGCAAGGATGTGGCGGTCTGCTTCCACAGAGATTTACAGCCTCGGAAACCCTATGGGGTTGCTATGAGTCAGAACAGACCCAATGGCAGTGGAGTGGGTTTACTGGGAAAAGTGCTGGCAGCGTCATAGTGATTAAATCATAAGAGGCAAATAGTCAAATGCTATATATACCTAATTAGCTCATGGAGGTTCATTACCAGTGCAGCAGAGTAAGTACCACACGTGCATTTACGTGAGTTGAGTGTACCTATGTGAAAATGAATGTTATCTACTGACTGACAGCTACACATACTCTTTCTAGAAGGTTTACAATAACCAAAGTTTTGCTGTACTATTACAAAGAAGCAGTGACCATGTCTTACTGATGTGGTGTAAGAAATAACTTATTTGAAGCAAATTCCCCTTTACTACTGACTATATATATCCTTATTGTCTGTAATAGTTAAGGTTGTGTGCCAGCTTGGCTAGGCCACGATGCTCAGTGATTTGGCACTTACATAACGATGTAATTTGGCAGTTATGTAATGATGTGGTCATCCTCCATGTGATCAGCCAATCAGTTGTAAGGGGAATTCCCTTGGGGGTGTGGCCTGCATCCCAGATATATACTGGATCTGGCAAAGCTCTGCCTCATTCTGGCAAAGCTTGCTCGCTTGCTCTGGATCTTCCTCCTCATCTGACCTCAGGTCCCTGGGACTTGAGCCAGCAGCCTGCTGTATTACTGCCTGCTGTCTTAGTCATCTAGTGCTGCTATAACAGAAATACCACAAGTGGGTGGCTTCAATCAAAGAGAAATTTATTCTCTCACAACCTGGTTGGCTACAAATCCAAACTCAGGGCATCAGCTCCAGGGGAAGACTTTCTCTTCTCAGCTCTGGAGGAAGGTCTTTGTCATCAGTCTTCTCCTGGTTGAGGAAGTTCTCAGCACAGGGACCCCAGGCCCAAAAGACACACGCTCGTGCTCTTCATTCTCAGTGGTATAAGGTCCCTGTGTCTCTCTGCTCACTTTTCTCTTTTATATCTCAAAAGAGACTAGCTTAAGACACTATCTAATCATGTAGTTCTCATCAATATAACTGCCATTAATCCACTTCATTACATCATAGTGATAGGATTTACAACATAGGGAAATCCCATCAGATGACAAAATGGTAGACGATCATACAATACTGGGAATCATGACCTAGCCAAGTTGATATTTTTGGGGTACACAATTCAATCCATGACACCTGCCAATCTTGGGATTTGCTGGCCTCTAAAGCCTTTTTTTTTTTTTTTTTTAAAGCCTAGAGCCAGCAGTCTGCTAATCTGACCTGCCAATCTTGGATTCATCAGCCTCCTCAGCCTGCGAGCCAATGGCCTGCCATCTGACCTGCCAATCTTGGATTCGTCAGCCCCTGAAGCTCCATCAGTCAGGAGAAGCCTCCAGCCTGATGCCTGGCCCATGGATTTGGTATTTGCCAGCCTCTACAACCATGTGAGCCATTTCCTTGAGAGAAATCTCTCTCTGTATATATATATACTTATGCTTCACTGTATTTGCTTCTCTAGAGAACCCAGCCTAAGACATGACCCAATTCCATTAAGTCTACGGTAGTCCATTAATTCTATGCATTACTAATGCCAACAACAAATGTACACATACATGAGACATTGTTCTGTTGGTGATTATCATTCACGAGAACACTGTAACACTGATATCATGGCACTGAGGCCTACATACCGGGTGTCTCCTCACATAGACATCCACTCGTTGCTTCAGTTCAACCCTGCGTGCATCAGTGAGCCCTCGCAGTCCTTGCCAAGGAGCAAACAGTTTCTTTTTCTTACGGCATTTTGCCAGGAATTTAAGAGCCTGAAAAAAAAATAAATAAGGTTTGCGGTTTTTCTCCCCTAAAAGTTAATAAAAATTCCAAGCAGCCTGGTAATTATCATAGAAATCTTTTCTCCCTACAACATACTGTAGAGACAACACTGCAACAGTGGTTAACTCCGAGTGTGCATGGGGAGGGAGATGGGATTATGATGGGGTGAAGGAGGACAGTGACTTTTTATCTACATTTTTCTGTAGTGTTTTAATTTTTTACAAGGATATACTCATGTATTATTTGTGCAGTAACCAATAAAGAGAAAAAAAATCACTGGGTTCTAGTCTCAATTCTAGTCTCATAAAGTAATTCTAGGCAAGCTGATTTGACTCAATAAGACAGGTTCTATGTATGTAGAAAACAGGGACTACAATTCCACTTAGCCTACAGAATTTTAAAGATCAAAGAGAGAGTACATAACAAAAAACTTGGTAAATGAGAAAATATAAAATTGTAAGTTAAGCTGCTGCTGATAAAAGTACTTTCTGAATGCCCGTCCTCATGCCCTTGAGAAAGGACTCTTAGTAAAATAAGAAATCTTATAAAAGGCAAGATCAAACTCTGAAATTATTCTGCCCAATTTTTTTCTCTCTTCTCCCTTCTTTGTAGTTTTTATTCTCATCAAAGTTACATATGCAAATGTTAAAGCAAGGGTTGACAAATTACAGCCCACGGACAAATCCAGCCCACTGCCTGTGTTTCTGTGGCCCATGCACTCAGAATGGTATTTTATATTTTACATGGTTATAAAAAAGTCAAAAAGGAGTATTTTGTGACATGTGAAAATTATATGAAATTCAAAATTCAGTGTCTGTAAATAAAGTTTTACTGGAATACAGGCATGCTCTTTTGTTCACGAATTGTTTATGGCTGCTCTAGTGCTATAATCGACTCAACGGCACTGGGTTAGTGCTATAATTGTAGCACTGAATAGTTGCAACAGAGACTATATGACTTGCAAAGCCTAAAACATTTACTGTGTGGCCACTTACAGAAAGTTTGCTGACCCCTGGCTTAAAACATCAAGTAATTGTATTGTTTTAAGTGTCAAATAGTTCTACAAGAATTGTGACCAAAAACGAAACAGAAGTGTTCTCTGCCCACCTACCTTACCCCTTCTGAAAGGCAGCAGCTTTAACTTTTTCAGCTTTTTCTTTTGGTGTTTATCTCCATCTGTGATTTTTCAGATACAGGTATCTCTACTGACTTTCTTGTATGTAAGATAAGGATTTAGCTCTCTTTCCCTGCCTATACTCCCACACACTTTCTGTATCCCCATCCATCCAATATCACTATATAATAATTAGTTAAATCAATATTCAGTGTTTATAAAATTATGACTACATAAAGGCCATTCATTTTGAGCCACACAGTATCCTCTGATTACTTTTCCTTTCCTGCACATTTTTTACATTCTCTCGAAGTAATGTTTCTCTTGCTTTTCCTCTGTGCTTTAGTTTTCAATGTACTAATCATTGATTATATGTCACAAACTGCCTGAATTGTCTATATATTAAAACACATGAGACGTGCTACCAAATTTGTTTTCTTGGACACACTTTTTCGGAAGTTTTCTGCCCTCGTCCAATCTGGACTGACTGTTCTCTATACCTGGTACACAACTGTCATCCTGGGATCTCCATTCACCATCATCTGGGAGATTCCTTTTCATCCTTCCCTTGTGTTTCTTGTATTCCATGTTGTCTTCTTTCTTGATTTACTCCCTTGTTTTAGAGATTTTGCCATGTCTAAAAATGTCTTTGAGGGAACCCTAGTGACACAGTGTGGCTGCTAACCGCAAGGTTGATGGTTTGAACTCACCAACCTGTTGTTGTGGAAAAGATGTGGAAGTCTGCTTCTGTAAAGATTACAGCTTTGGAAACCCTGTGGGGCAGTACTACTCAGTCCTACAGAGTCACTATGAGTTGGAATCAACTCAACAGCGATGGGTTTTTTTTTTTTTTTAATGTCTTAAGTCTTTACCCTTGACAGCCTTACTCCAATATCTTCTAGCTTCCAATGTTTCTGTTGAGAAGTCCTTCTGCTCCCAGTACTTCACAGTAATGTGCCTTGATATGGGTGTTTGTCTGACCATTTTATTGGACACTCAGCAGTCTTTTTAATCTAAAACACAACAGTCTGGGAAATCTCGAGTTATTTGATCTCCTCTCCTCTGTTTTCTGTTTCAACTGTTTGGGTGCTTGACCTCCTGGACTGGCTATCCCTTCTTTTTGTTCTGCTTTCTAGTAGATTCCCTGAACTTTTTTCACCTGCCATTTTATTATGTTTCTCTTTCTTTTCTGTCAAATTTTACTGTTTGCTCTCTTTTTTTTTTTGAAATAGTATCCAATTCTTGTTTCATGCATTATGTTCTCTTTTCTCTGTGAGAAGAGTTTTTTTTTTTTTTTAAGTTTTCTTATCTTTGCAATGTCTCTATTTCTAGTAACTAGTTTTATTCTTCTTGTTTTAGCCTGGCTTCCCTCAGATATCCAGTGAAACTTATGTTTCGGCTGAAATTCAAGGACGGGCACTAAAAAGCTATTAAGAAATTCTGGCCAGGTGGGTAGGACTTATCTACTCTGTGTTTCAGTATGTTGTTGTGTGCTACTGAGTTGATTTCATCTCATAGTGACCCTTTATAACAGAATGGAACTGCCCCCATATGGTTTCCTAGGCTGTAATCTTCACGGGAGCAAATTGCCAGGTCTCTTCTCTTGCGGAGTGGCTGGTGGGTTTGAACCACTGACCTTCCAGTTAGCACTCTGGGAGCTGAGAAGAAAAAGAAGACTGGTTTCAAATATATTTGGTACTTCCCATTTGAGAGATCCTGTCCTTTCTTCATAGTCTTCCTTTTACTTGATTTTTCTTCCTCGCCTCTCCTCTCACTCCTCCACCCGTTGCTTTTAGTAGCACTCTGGGCTTATACTGCTCTGCTGGGAATTTCAGAGTAACAGGTCCAGAAAAGAAATCTCTGCCCCATATCAGAAAAGCCCACCTTCACTTTTCTGTCTTTAGTCTCATTCCCTCATTGTTATTTCAAGACTCTCTGAAACTGTATTTATTTCCCAGATTTTATTTACTTTCTCAACTGCCACTGATTTGTTTCACTCTGTGCTTCTGTGGTCGGTCTGTGATGAACATGTGTAATCGTGCTATTGTACTTTTCTGCCATATCCAAGGAGCAAGAATCAGCTGTCAATCTGGCTTTAGAGGTCAGACACCAGTAACATCGCTTTTTTATTTTTTAAGAAACAAGAAAGCAAGAGAAAGGCCTAGAGCTTTCCTAAAAACGAAAAGGCAGCGAACTCTTCAAATTTAATTCCAATACTGTACAATTGCAGAGAACTCCAGCTTCTCTATGTAAGTAAGCGTATGTAATTTGAAACTGTAAGTTTACATGGTTTTCTCAAGGTTTCCCTAAAGCTTCTGCTTCTGCACAAAGTAAGGGTGGGAGAGAAGTTAGACAGCAGCTCTGGCTTTTCTTTTGCTGCCAAGAACAGTAATGACCAGTTCCTACTAAGGGACAAATTCGGTGAAAGGATAGTCCCCCTGGGTTTATCCCATCTACTTATTTCAGTGAAACTGATTATTGCCTTTTCTTTCTTACCAATGTGAACAGCAGTACCAATAAAAATATAATTTGAATAACATATGCATGTCCAAGTTTTCTAGTAGCCACATTAAAAAACCAGTTGTTACTGAGTTGACTCTGACTCGTGGTGGCCCCAGTTATGTCAGAGGAGAACTGCCCCACAGGGTTTTCAGTGGCTGATTTCTCAGAAATAGTTCGCCAGACCTTTCTTCCCAGGCACCTCTGGGTAGACTCGAACCGCCAACATTTTAATTAGCAGCCGAGTGCATCAACCATTTACATCACCCGAGGACTCACAGCCACATTAAAGAAGTGGAGAGAAAAAAACAAAAAACAGGTGGAATCAATTTTAATAATTTATTTTATATAACTCAATATATGTAAAATCTTATTTCAACATGTAATTAATATAAAATTATTAATGAGATTTATATATATATATATTTTTTTTCATACTAAGTCTTCCAAATGCGGTGGCTATATGTCAAGTACTCAACAGCCACGTGTGGTTACTGGCTATGTATCTCTTAGAAAAAGATGCTTCAAAAACATGGCAAGATGTGGCCTTTCCTGACCATTGCTCTGTTCTAATTTTCTCTGATAATTTTTTTTTCTTGCTTCTGTGTACTTTCTCCCTAAGCAATGGATAAGCTGAGGTATCTCTGTTTATAGCAAAGGACTCCTTTGGAAGTATATAGCTCATCTAAATCAGACATGGTAGTAAGCTTAATAAGGGCCCAGCTGATCCTCTGGCAGAAAAGAGCTTAAAAAGGAGGCAGCCATGAGGTAAAAGGATTAGAAAGGAGTCAATATAGGTTGTCCTATAGCAACCCTATAGGACAGAGTAAACTGCCCCATAGGGTTTCCAAGGCTATAATCTTTATGGAAGCAGACTGCTTTATCTGTCCTCTGCACAGCAGCTGGTGGGTTCAAACCACTGATCTTTTGGTTAAGAGCTATGCTTAACCACTGTACCACAGCTCCTTCCACCCTTGATACCCAGGGGTGGATTACCCAGTAAGCAAGGCATGCATGAGCTTAACTGTGTTTACTTACTAATCTGTAGCAAATAATTTTACGTGAATTTTGCCACATCTTTGATTTTTTAAACATTTTGTTCAATGATACTCATGGGTTAATCCTAGGCTGGCCTGGTCTAGTAGAGGGTAGGTAGCAGGTGTGGTGTGTGATTCAACGATGGTGTAGGACTGTCTGCTGCAGATTGAGCTTGAGACTCCCAGAAAAGCCTGAAGAAGAGCCTGAAGGAGAAGGAGGCTGACATCTTTTCCTGTTCCCCCAGTATTTGCTCTACCCTGTTTTTTGAATGGTTTAAAAAAACTTTGTAAAAAGTTAATCAGAGAATTTGACGAAGCTTATGTACAGATAGAGAGCTGCTGTCAAGTCAGCCCCAACTAATGGCGATGTTGCCTGGTCCTACTTCATTCTCATGTTTGCTAGCATGTTTGACTCCACTGTTGCAGCTATTGTGCCAATCTCTCTCATCGTGGGCCTCCCACACCCTTGCTGGCCTACCGCATTAAACGTGATGTCTTTGTCCAGTGCGCCCGCGACTGATCCCTCCTCATGGTCTGTTATGATCTATAAGGTTTCACTGGCTAATTTCTGGAAATGCATCACCAGGCCTTTCTTCCCAGTTTGTTTTAGTCTGGAAGCTCTGCTGAAACCTGCCCACCATGGATGACCCTGCTAGTATTTGAAATACTGGTGGAATAGCTTCCAACATTACCATATCATGCAAGCCACCACAATACAAAAAATGGACTGATGGGTGATGTACAGAGACTGTTCAAAATCTATCATTGTATAAAATTGGAATTGACCTAAAAGTTCAACAACAAGGGATTGCTAAACTATTACAGGACGTAAAACTCTACTATGAAAGTTAACCATGTAAAAAAAAAAATAACTGGATATTTAGGAAAACTGGTCATTAAATGAAATAAACAGCCTTGTGCTATGCTTCTCCAAGGCAATAAAATAGTGCTATACTTCAGGTAAATCCCAGAAAAATTATCATTTAAGATCATCATTCTAAAATTCAATTACAATGATCTAATTGCACCTAATATATTATCTCTGAATTACGAAAATCAGCTACGATATGCTACATTTGCAAAGTGTGTAACATTCAAACCCAAAACCTGTTGCCCTTGAGTTGATTCCAACTCTTAGCAACCCTATAGGACAGAGTAGAACTGCCCCAAAGGGTTTCTAAGGAGCGGCTGGTAGATCTGAACTGCAGACCTTTGGGTTAGCTGCCAAGCCCTTAACCATTGCGCCACCAGGGGTCCATAACAACACTGCAGTATCGTAAATGATGTACAAGGTTCTATGGAAGTACTAAACCAAAAAAGCCAAACCCACTGCCGTTGAGTCAACTCTGACTCATAGCGACCCTATAGGACAGGGTAGAACTGCCCCATAGAGTTTCCAGGGAGTGCCCGGCAGATTTGAGCTGTGGGCCTGTTGGTTAGCAGCCGTAGCACTTAACCACTAAGCTACCAGGATTTCCATGGAAGTACTAAGTACTGTCTAAATCAGCTTGGCCAGAGGTTGTTATTTTAAACAGGAAGAAACGAAGGTTCAGGAAAACTAAGTGACTTGGCCAAGGCTTTACAGCAAGTAGATTGCAAAGTAGGAACCCAGGTCTTTGCTTCCTAATCTTTTAACTACATCAGACTCACTGCTCTCTGAAGTATGACAGCTGCTTTATACTCCGTAAGAGATGGCCTCTGTTGGTGAAAATTCTTCCTTTCCCTGTACCCTTTCCAATGTTTCTGGATAATCAATGCTGATTTCTCTTCCAATTCTCGATTGTGTTTTTCCACCTGACCTAAAAAAATGACAGATACCATTACAACATACTCACTGCTATGCTTTCGCACATTCTGAAATCAAGACAACAGTAATAACAACCTTGCAGTTCCCAATTCTACTGTTTTATAATGGTTCTAAGATTTTAGAAAGAAAAAACTCTAAAAGCTTCCCCAGATTATGCAGCTTCCTTGGAGAAAGTACTCATATAACTTTTTATTACAGAGAAGGAGAAAAGGGCTGAAAATCCAATAGCAAGAATCATGACTACAAGGCTAGCAAATCATTCAAAAGATCTCAACTGGTACCAGTGGGAAAGGGAAAACGTTTGTGTATGCGTTATCTGTTCTCTGTGTTCTTCCAACTATTTCTTCAGTTGCTGATACAGTTCTACAGATGGCTTTCTTTTTACCTTCTGGTAGATGATCAGCACATAGCCCAGGGTTCACAGCAGCTAAGTGATAACGCGGAAGGCAGTAACAGTGGTAATAGAAAGAAGGTGTGTACTTGAGAGAGATTAGTGAATGATTTGATGTGGGGGCGAGGGAGGAAAAGAACATCAGGATGTCATACAGATGGGCAACAGAGTTGGTTGTTGTATCATTACCTGAGATGGGAAATACAGGAAGAGGAAATTTAGAGGGCTTTGGTTTTAAACGTACTGTTCTTGGAATGCCTATGGATATCCAAACAAAGATATCCAATAGGTAGGTGATTAGAGTTGTACTGTCCAATATGGTAGACACTAGCCACAAGTGGTTACTTAATTTTAAATTAACTAAAATTAAAAATTCAGGTCCTTAACTGCACTAGCCACATTTCAAGTACTCAACAGCCACCTGTGGCCAGTGGCTACCGCATTGCACAGTGCAGATACAGAACTTTTTTCTTCCCCATAGATAGTTCCACTGGACAGTGTTCTGGTCTAGAGGTTATTAAGAGAGAGGATGAGGATGAAGACCAGATTTGAGAGTGCTCAGCACTCACTTGACAGCTGAAGCTACAGTTATGGGTGGGAAACTTCAGGAGGACCAATATGAGAACAGTGAGGAACTTTGGACAGCATCTATATTTAAGGGAAAGACAGAGAGATGAGGGGCTAGTGAAGGACACTGGGAATGAGCAGTAAGAGGGGAAGGGGAAGAATGAGAAAAGAATTTTTGAAACCACTCAGACCTCCCAGACTACACTTACTATTAATGTCTGCTTAGGCTGCAGTCAAAGTATATTTCTTGAACTACCAGAAAATCATTTCAGGACAAAGAATGATCATGTATTACAAAGGAACACTAGAAGACATAAGTAAGCAATCTGAGTTGTGTATAGGGAGTGACGAATGGATAATCTATTACTGTTATTCAACACTAAGATCAATCAAGATCAACAACTAATCATTCCTCCTGGAAAAAATAGTCCCACAGATACTTCAGTGTCTGTTTAAATGAAAGGACAAAGCTCCACCCTCTTGCAGAGTAGGGTAACCAAAATTCAGACTCAAGGGACCTGATGATAAAGGGAGTTGTAACGAAGAGGAGGATGCTTTGGTTCTGGGGAATTTTCCTGACGGAAATATTCTAGACTGAAAAACTTGGGTGCTCAAAGGAAATGGGGATCCTGATGCTGGTTTTGGGGAAAAATATTCTGCCATGATTCAGTGGAGAACATGATATCTCATCATGTTGGGAACTAACAGGAAAAAGGAGCCTAGTTTCAGTCTAATAGGGGATAAAACATGATGGCCACTGTACAAAAAACTGTTCCCTGAAACAAACAGAACACTCTCATAGGGTTACATAACCCATAAATATGGTTACATAAAGTATTTAAAAAAAAAAAAAAAACAAACCATTGCCATCAAGTCAATTCCAACTCATACACACAATGTAAAAATGCTCAAATTAAATTAGAATAAACAGAGTCCCTAAATTTGGGCTACCGAAGATTTCTTTATGGGAGCTTCCTGAAAAGAAAGAAAGAAAAAAAAAAAAAGTCTTAAAGTGGAGCTATAAGGTGGCACAAATGATTAAGCATTCAACAAGCAGCCAAAAGGCTGGCGGTTCGAACCCACCCAGAAGTACCTTGAAGGACAGACCTGGCAATCTGCTTTGGAAAGGTCACAGCCTTGAAAGCCCTATTGAGCAGTTCTACTCTGACACACGGGGTTGCCATGAAGTCAGAATCAACTTGATGGCAACTAACAATAAATACAACTGTAGTGGTATAGAAGCACCCAGACACAAAGAGGAGATGGAACCAATTTTGAGGGTGGAGAAACAGAAAGCTACCACAGCCAGAGTGTATATATACTACATTTTCTACTGAGTGAGGGGCATTACTGGCTAGCATAAATAAGTATACCCCAGCCCCATTAGAAAGTTAATTCAAAAGGAAGGATGAGCATGAGGAAAAACACAGAGACAGCAAGCACAGGGTAAAGAAGGATGAAAACGTGCTACGCTGAAGCAGGGAATATGACACTACAGGGTACACCTTGTCCAAAACATTAATATAACATAATCTGTTACTATACCTTATCCAAAACATTCCTTTTGCAATTTATGGTACTTTATTTTGCTATATCCTTCCCTTCACTATAGTTCCTGCATATACTAAAATTGCGTAGCCACTAAAGAAGGTGAAACCTGCAAGAGGGTAGAAGGAATTTCCCCTCTGGGAGTCTGCTCCTCTTTAGTGAGAGACCCGAGACCATCGCTCATGACTGTCATGCTCCAGCCAGGACACTGCATTCAACTGCTCACTAATTTTGTTTTTCAGCTCTTACTAGCTCTCCCCTTGCCATATCTACATTCACCAGAATTTTGTAAATAAATTAACTTTCATCAGTTACAAAATGAACTGCTATAATCAATATAAATTCTAATCTACTCTCAGGTTAAAAATGAAGCAAAGAGAAAGTTTGTTTTCTTCCATGCATATAAAAAGCAACAGGCTAAGGAATTAGAAACCCCATGTTCCAGAATGCAGGATCCTAATACAATGTATAACTTTATAAAATTGATTAACTTCTCTGTGTATCACCTTTTCTATCTACAATAATGATAACACTATTTCTTGTTCTTTATGCCTTTTAAAGTCATCAAAAAAGAATAACGAAGATAGTAAGATTTAAGAATTCATTAGTGACTCAGGGAAGGTGGTGCCTACAGTGCTGTAATTTTTAAATCTCCCTAAATATGCCCATAATAGAGCAACTGATACAGTACCATTGGAAAAAAAAAAAAAGAGGGGGCAATGTCTACATCAGAAGTAGTTTAAAAGGAATCCTCAACAACCTCCAAATATGAGCAGGTGGGGAGATTCCCACAACAGCTACAAGACCCATGTGGTATCAGCATATGTTCTGGAACAGAACAGAGGGAAGGAATAAAACACCTGATGGAAAACACAGCGGGCCATTTTGAGAACAACAGCTGAAACTGGGAAAGAGTGTGCACGCTCTAGTTTGTGGATGAGTAAAATGGGTCTGCTGTGAGGTCTGAAGGATCTAAGGCAGACTAGACCCTATGAACTGTTAAAACTAACCTGCCAAAGCTCTATTCCAAGACAAAATCCTACCATGAATAAAAAATGCTAGAACTAGATGCCAAGTTAAGCAGAACAGGGACAATAGGAGCAAAAGATGAGAAGTGGAGGAAGGGAACAAAACCGGGAAATCTTGAAAAGCAAGCTGCCGTATTTTTTAATACTACACGAAAACACCTGGAGAGTTTTAGTGCTATGAATGCACAAAAGCTATCCTGATCACCCCCCCTTCCCAAAAGTTCAAGAAAACTAACTTCCTATAAAAATAAGCAACAGTAAAGAATAGCGGTTGAGTTCAGTACAAGTCTACTGTAAGTAAAGAAAGCACGAGAAACAGAAAACACCTCTGTAGACAAAGTATCTTCCCAGAAAACAGATGAAAATTAAAACCTAATATTTTAAAACGAGCTAAAAGGAATTAAGAAAATTATGAAACATAAGAAGTACCAAGAAACTCAAATGATGTGCTAGAATTCAGGAATAAAAAGAAAACTCAGAAATAAAAGAAAAACACTAGTTCAGAAATGAACACTAGAAAGAAAAGGTGTAAAAGAAAAAAAATTAAAAGAAAAAATGAAGAAAGATAAAATATTTATGGGAAAATGATAAATACAGAAAATAGGCAAAGATACACTTATGCATGTATAAGAGAAATCTTCAAAGAAAAAAGCTAAAGCGATGGAAGTAAGCAAATATTAAAAAGTAGAATTTAAGACAATGTTCCTGAAACAAAAATAATAAAAAAAAGATATAAAGTTACATATTGAAAGAGTACGTCATGTACCTGAGAAAAGTGATTCATAAATACCAAAACTGAGATGCATTCTACTAAAATTACTTGATTTTAAAGAAGCGTGATTAGGGAAGCCAGGCAAAAGACCAAATGACTTGTAAGAAAATTAGAAAATCATTGAACTTTTGACAGTGACACTTTATTCCAGAAGACAGCGGACTTACCTATTTCAGATACTTGGAAAAGAAAATGTGAACCAAGGATAATTTATTTGCCAGACTGATTTTCAAGAATAAAGTATACAAATTGCTATCAACATGCAACAACTTAAAGAACAGTGTTCCCATGAGCCCTTCCTGAAGAATTTACTGATAAGGCACTGAGACAACCAAAATAACTGAAGAGACATTAATATGCTGAATATTAAATAAATTTTTAACTACGGAACCAAGACTAAATAATGATCATAATGAAAATTGTAGCGTATGTAACAGCTATATATTCTGACAGTGGAGATACAGTACAACCATCAAAAAAGGCAGGGGTGGGGAATGGAGAGAACATTTAAAAAGTACAAAAAAATATATCAATCCTTAAATCAGACGCTAGAGGCGAGGGTGAAGAAGGATTTATTAACTAATGTCAATATTACTCATATAAGGAACCACAATACATGAGGGAACCAGTTTTATAATTTAGAATAAAGGTAATCATTATAATAAAAATACAGGCCTTCCTAAAACTGAAAAATCCAAATAACCAACCAAAACACAATGAAAGGATAAATTATTAAAAAAAAGATTACTTATGAGGGTAAGGAGGGAGTAGGCTGCAGAGGACAGGAACAGGCACACATTTGACAAATGGTACAAAGTGGATGTACAATTGGATCCTCGTAAATATTTTATGTAACAAAGAAACAAAATTATAAAAAATAAAAGAAATTCTCTGAAGAGTAATTCAAGTAAAAAAACTGAATCTAAATGTATTCAGTTGGTGGCATAACTACACTTAGGGAAACTATTTTAAGTGACTTTACAACACAGTAAATTTGACTGTGTAACTCTTATAGGATATGCCCAAAGGATAAAGCCAACTGTTTTTAAAAAAACAAAATTGTTGGTGATCATACTGATGGTGGAATTATTAACACTATTATTCTGATAAATTAGATGATATTTTCATAGTATCATCTCTGGGGTCTTGAGAATTGGGACTCTTGCAATGGGAAAAAAAGAGATGTGGATATAAGAAGAGATGAACAGTAATTCTGAATTTGATTTTCAAGTGTCACTATGAGCTTATGATATATTTTAACTATAAATCAAAACAAAATAAACAAAAGACTGAAAATATGTTCTTGCTCTGTCATAGAAACAATGATCCACCTAGTAGCAACGAGCACTCCTAGTTGTGGTCCTTGGAAAAGTTACCTGTTCCAGGACTGGGGCAGGGAATGCACAGATAAGCTTAGACCATCGTGTCAAACCAGATGGCAGGAAAGCTAACAAGGACTCTCAGTGGCCAAAGACCCAAAGTTTAAACGTCAATTAGAATAATAACTTCAACAGATCAAAAGCCCTCCTGGTAACCTGCTGCTGTTGAGTCAATTCTGACTTCTAGAGATAGTTCCAAAGAGTAGAACTGCCCCACAGGATTTCCCAGGAAAAAAAAAAAAAAAAAATTTTTTTTTTTTCTTTAACCTTTAAGGGAGCAGATTGCCACATCTTTCTCCCTCGGAGCAGCTGGTGGGTTCAAACCACCAGTTTTTCAGTTAGCAGCTGAATACTTAGCCACTGCACCATCAGGGCTCCTTTACAATTCTTCATGTATGTTCAAATCCATGAGTTCATAATGATATTTTAAACAACATCAAAAAACAAAACAAAACGAATTAGTCACTGTGGAGGATGCCAGTAAACCAATGCATTACTTTGAAAAAGGGTAAAAAAAAAAAAAAAAGGAAATAGTCAAGCATGTGTCTTGCCTTTCCTGTATGAACTGTTGCTGCTATGAGTTGCCATCGAGCCTGTTCCGACTCGTGGTGAGCCCACGGGTGCAGAGCAGAGCTGCTCCACAGGGTTTTTACAGCAGTGGCCTTCAGGATGCAGACCACCAGGGCTGTCTTCTGAGGCACCTGTGGGTGGGTTAGAACCACCAACCTTTCGGCTAGTAGTTGAGCGCTTAACTGTTTATGCCTGTAGAGTGTAATCTAACTGTACATAAAAAGATTCTTTTTATAGGTGTATTCCAGTTAATACATGAAGAAAGAATGATAAAATTAGAATACCGCTTGTCATGTTCCCCCAAAATATCTACTTCGCTGGGCCACAGCATTGTGTGGTTCTCCTCCATTTTGTAATTGATGTAATCTTCCTGTGTGTTGTAAATCCTAATCTCTGCCTGTGATTAATGAGGCAAGATTAGATTATGTTAAAGAGAATTAGGGTAGATGTAACACCCTTACTCAGGTCCCATCCCTGATGCAATGTAAAGGGAGTTTCCCTGGAGTGTGTGGCCTGCATCACGTTTTACCTTACAAGAGATAAGAGCAAAGGGAAGGGAGCAGAGAGTGGGGACCTCAAACCACCTAGAAAGCAGTGCCTGGAGCAGAGCGTGTCCTTTGGATGTGGAGTCCCTGCACCTCATGAACACCTGTACCAAGGGAAGATTGATGACAAGGACCTCCAGAGCCGAAGGAGAGAGAGAGCCTTCCCCTGGAGCTGCGGCCCTGAATTTGGACTTTTAGCCTACCAGACTGAGAGAATAAACTTCTGTTTGTTGAAGCTATCCACTTGTGGTATTTGTGTTAATAGTAGCACTGGATAACTAAGACACCACCTTTTTGCAACCCCAATAAACTAAAGGCACTCATCACAAATGACTGCTGATACTACAAAAACGGGAAGCCATATAATAAGTGCTTTCTGACGGAAGAACACAACACCGCAGATAGTCATGCCCCCCACTAAAACTGAACTTGAATCTGATGAAGCCTCTCGATCTAACTAATAATTTACAAGAAAAACAGAGAAAAATGTTAAAGCTACAAGACGACTGACTCAGTCTCTTCGATAAAGAAAGTAAAAGAAAAAAAAAGGAAAGAAGGAAACCCATAAATTAAAAGAGATTTTTTAAAAAGCCATATCAATCATTACATTTGGATTTTATCTGGATTCTGAATGAAGCAAATCAACTGTATTAAAAAAAGATATTTATGCGATAAGTAAATTTGAATACTGGTTAGGTATTTGTTGATGTTAAAAAATTACTGTTAGTGATTATATGATAAAAGTATTTCGGTTATGCTAAAAATAGGAGCCTTCATTTTAGAAACATACTGAAATATTTATGGATGAAATGAAAGGATGCCTGCCTACCTCCCTGGTATTTGCTTCAAAATAATAATGGAAGTGAAAAGCATGAGTGTGAGTGTAACCAAAATAAGTTTGGGTGTGAGTTGATAAATGTTCAGGCTGGGTGACAGACACAGGGTTCATCATATTCTATTTACTCGGATGTGTGTGCATGTATATATACATACATACATATGTGCGTGTGCATATATACACACACATACATACGATATTTTTAATAAGTTTAAAAAAGTCACCAGAAAAAAGATATATAGAAATTTGAGCAATGTTGCCAAATGTTTGTGTTCTCGCCTCTAGATCTCTCTTGTTTTTAGATTAGTCGGCGATCACAGCTGGATTTAAATTAAGTTTAATTTAATTTAACTTAAACTAGCTGATACCCTCAAATTTTTCTAAAAGTTTTTCCTGGCAACAGGTAGGAATGGTCAAATGTGGAAGGAGTTGTCATAAGGTTTGTACCAGAGTGTGAGTAAAGTCCTGTTGACAGAATGTTAGCAATAATCTAAATCCTTACTTAAATTCAAGATGCTTCTTTCTAGATGTCTCTGATAGGTTTCTTTAAGCATACCTTTTTAAATTTCACTAATGTGCCTAAAAGAAAAGAAAAACTGGTAGGGAGATTACTCATCAACTGACAGGCCTTAATCAGAAAAAATGCTAACTTTATCTGACTCAAGATTTAGTAAGATTTACCTGAAAATGGATAAACAGGGAAAGGTCTGAATTAAAAAAAAAAAAATCACGAAGCTAGCAAATTTGATTTATTAAAAGATACTCTAAACATTCTTATACTTACAAATTTGATACTGCCACCCACCTGGATGAACTATTTCAAGCATACTCAATCGTAATTCTCGGGAAAGTCTCATGGCTCTCTGTCTTTGAAGTTGCAGTTGTAATCTGTGGTCCTCTTCCTCCTTCTGCCTATCTAACTTCAGCAACATCTTTGTTCGTTTAGTTCTGTAATGGAAACATTAACTGCCTTAAAAACAGTTTTCCAAAATCACATGGCTACTCAATAAGTATAGGAAAATGTGCTTAACCTTCCTTGCTAGTAATCGATTCAATTTAGACAGGAAAAACATTTTTTCAAAAAGATGATTTCTAGTGTTGTTAGGGTATGCTGCCACTGTACCACCGTTCTGGTGAAATATCTAGATACACGCATCAAAAGCCTGGAGAAATATTTAGAAACACATACGAAAGGCCTTAAAAATGTTGACCAATTAATTTCATTTCTAATAGTTTTCTTGAGGAAATCACCAGATATATGTATAGCATCACAAAAGTGACAAATTAAAAACAAACTGTATGCTCCACAACAGGGAACTGGATAAACAAATACTGGTACAGTCACTGGTTGGGAGTCTATATTTTTCAAATATACCCACAATCTACTGTCAGATGAAAATAAAACCTGGATACAGAACAGTAAGATCCAAATTGTGTTAAATAAATAATATACATATATATTTGTTTATACATATTTACTTACATAGAAAAATAATGAAAAAAATTAAAATTTCAACAGTGATTTCCACTACATGGTGTGATCACGGCTGATTTTTCCTCATGTGTTTCCCTATTTCTCAATTATTAACATTATTTTTATAACTGGTTATAAAAGTTTTCGTGTAGCCACAAAAATTTTATTTGATTAGAATATCTGTACTATCTGCTTTTATTCACCAGAATTTCTTCTTGTCCTTTGCCACCCAGTTTTTATCGCTTCCTACCTTACTATCTAAGGAGATGACAAGTTTAGTATACCGTAAATATGCTCCAAATGCCTTCAGATAGCCACAGAAAAAGAAACCAAGGGCATAAGATGAAAAGAGAGGTAAAAAATACATTATTTTTTTTACTTTTATAGGCTTAATTTGTATGTGTCTCACTCGAGAGCATTTGTTTTTTCTTAGATTCTTTTCCTGAAACTATATTAAACTGCAAACAAATGTGGTGCCTTGCCTACAGCTTTCTAGTCTCAATAGTCAGATTTCATAGTGGTGTATTTAGAGAGAGGGTTATGATTTTCAGTGTATTACTATTTTTTTTAGAAAAAGAAAAACAAGTGTAAGACAAATTAAAAAGCCTTTAAAAGAGAGGAAAACTCACAAAATTATTTTGATAAAATTGTGTGTGTGTGTGGTTGTTTACTTGTTTGTTTTCTTACAATTTCTTAATTGCCATCAATTTACAACTTAAATTTTCTTTGGCTTTTTACTTAGGCCAGAGTCAAGGCCAGAGTTACTTGCTTTAGAACGTCTTTCTTTATCCCTGTTATTAAAGGTAGAGATGACCTTAAGTGTGTGTGTGCCAAATGGAGAAGAGATTCCAGAGAATGGGCTAGCTGAATAGTTTCTGTGTTTGTTTCTGTTCCTAAAAGCTGGAGATCAAGTAGGTAAGTGCCTCTCCCTTCCCAAAGGATGGCTGACAGAAGCTCGACTCTCCTGTAGAACTCACCCCAAAACTTCTGGGTTGTACAGCATGTACATAGTAAAGTTTTAACTCATCTAGAGGTAAAGGAGAAAAGGCCTTAAACAGTTTCATTTCAAATTGATTAATAAATAAATAAAATTGTTTAGAAATTAGAAATCTGATTTCTAATTGGTGATAACCCAAAAACGAAACCCAGTGCTGTCGAGTCGATTCCGACTCATAGTGACCCTATAGGACAGAGTAGAACTGCCCCGTAGAGTTTCCAAGGAGAGCCTGGTGGATTCGAATTGCCGACCCTTTGGTTAGCAGCCGTGGCACTTAACCACTATGCCGGCAGCGTTTCCCTAATTGGTAATAGATTACAATATTTACTGTATTATCAATATTTTTATTAAAATATATTATCAATATTTTTAATGGTAATCATTAAAACTGTACTTCCAGGATATTTAACCTGTCAGAAAACTGGGTTTGGAAACAGTTTAGATATGCAGGCTGTGAGCTTTGGCAAAACTGAAAAGCCCATGGAGCATGCAGGTGGAAGTAAAATACAAACCAGGAAGGCAGTTGAAAAGTGAGGTTCAGAGTAACCCCGCTGAAATAGTAACTGTAAGTTATAACTACATGAGTGTTTCTGGACTCCTGTGTCCTAATTGCATGTTTGAAAACATTTATTAGGAATCGATGTGATTTTGAAGGCTATCACCCCTCTTTAGTATGTTCTGTGGTTAAGAGTTGCTATGATCACTCAAAGATTAAAAGATTATTCATCCAACTGGTTCCTTTGTAAGAAATTGTAGGCATTTGACCATCTGGTATCTGGACTGCACTTCTGAAAAGGAATTTACTGATGAGATACCATATCCTCAAAATAATTTATATAAATACATAACATGATTTACATTTAATCAACCTGAATTTTACTATCAAAGAGGGAGCTGACTGAACTACCTGCTGCCAACCTACCAGGGATTCTCCTAGAATTGCTCTGTCCTAGAACAAAAAGTATGAACTCGAGGAGTCCTGTGTGAGCTGATGGGCAGAGCAGAGGATGGCTCTGCTCGTTAACTCCACACTTATCTGAGTGATGGTTGCACACTTGGTACTGTGCCTCGGACAGAGAAAAGATACAGTTCTGGTCTCAAGGAGCTCAGGCTCACTTAACTCAAATGAGCATAATTAAAAACACCCGCGCGAATGTGCCATGCTGGAGGTAGGGTAAATTGTGAGGTTTCCCCAAGGTAAATGAAGCGCCTGTTAGCTGATTCAGAAAAGGTGCTGATAGCAAATGAAGCTTTTGACCATAAAAGTGATTCAGTAAAAAAGAACCCCCATGAAAGTGCTTCAGCAAGGGTGTGACGATAGCGTGCCTCTTGCGGAATCTAAAGAGCTCTGGTGAACTGGGATCCAAAGGCGTGAAGGGAGGGCCCACCAAAACCCACTGCTGTCGAGCTGACGCCCACTGACAGCAACCCCACGAAGTTTCCAAGGTCTAAACTTCTACGGAAGCAGACTGCCACACCTTTCTCCCTGGTGGTCTGCAGACTGCCTCACCTTTCTCCCTGGTGGTCTGCAGACTGCCACACCTTTCTCCCTGGTGGTCTGCAGACTGCCTCACCTTTCTCCCTGGTGGTCTGCAGACTGCCACACCTTTCTCCCTGGTGGTCTGCAGACTGCCACACCTTTCTCCCTGGTGGTCTGCAGACTGCCACACCTTTCTCCCTGGTGGTCTGCAGACTGCCACACCTTTCTCCCTGGTGGTCTGCAGCCTGCCACACCTTTCTCCCTGGTGGTTTGCAGCCTGCCACACCTTTCTCCCTGGTGGATCCAACCGACCTTTCAGTTAGCAGTCGACTGCTTTAACCACTGTGCCACCAGGGCTCCTGAAGGGTGGGCAGTCCTTCACAAAAAAAAGCATGGGAGGGGTGGACAGATAATGATCTGACCAGAAAGAGACAGAAATAACCTTTGTAGAAAACCCAGCTACAAAGGAAGCAAGAGAAATTTGCATAACCATAGCAACTAATAGAAGAGGAAAGGTACTGAGGCCTGGAGCAAACTTGAAATTAAAAAAAACTAAATAGAACCCAAAAATTAAAATTATACTTCAGTGTGTCCTAAAACATCTTGTTTAAAATGCTGGAAAGGGAACAAACTCATACAGTGTGAGAGAGAAATCATTTTGGCTTCACAGCTAATCTCTTTGAATGGAAATATTTATAACTGGTCTGGTTTTGTTACATAAAGAAAGCAATGGAATTTCTATTTTAAAATAGTGAAATATTATCTAGAATCCATAGATATACTTGGATATGGTCTATAACTAATATGGTCTGTAGTTCTGGAATTCTTTTAAATAAAGATTTTAATGTTGAAAGAGAAAGTAAACTGGTAAAATTGGCAACTATTGTGGGGCCAAACACTGAAAGTCTGACTCCATGGTACCTTTAAATGTAAGAGGAAAGATAGCTGAGGATGATAGCAGGTAGGATCCATAAGGAACAACTTTTCTCCTTGAATTCACCACAGAAGGCAAGACTATACCAAGAACATCTCAGGCTCTTTTCAATAGATGACTGCACTATGAGCCTCAAAAAATTCAGTGTTTCCCAAATACATTTGACCACAGAATTGCTCTTTTAATTTTTTTTTTTTTTAAGAAATATCCTGTAGGACAGGCAATAAACTTTGAGAAATGCTAGAATACATAATACTTGTGTCTAATGAATACTATAATTACTTGTTTAACATATCTGTTTTTTCGGACTAGATTTATGAATATGCAAGGGCAGAAAATTTACCGTATGTATTTTTTCATCATTTTCTAAGTGCCAGGTTATACACTAAAAAACTTTATATGACCTCACTCTTTATCTCAAATTTTTTATTATCTTAATCTTGTAAGATAGGTGGACTATTGTCCCCATTTTAGAGATGGGAAATTTGAGGCTGAGAGAGGTAGGGCAACTCACCCAAGGCTGCTTAGCCACTAAGTTGCTGAGCTGGGATAAAAACTCAAGTCTGTTTAACTCTACCCAACACACAGCATGGCACCTCGTATACACTAGGCACTTGACAGACATTTAACAAATTAATGCTCTTCTTTGCCAATAACACTCCTGTTCAGTAATACTTATAATCTATCTTTAAGTCTTCCCTGAAGGAATTGTTCACCAATGAATAAGATGCCCCTGAAGGCACAGAGTTAAGCCAGAGTGACTTCAATGTCTTGCCTTAAATAAATACTCTATCACCTTGCGACGATATGCTCTTTTGAGCCCCAGGACTATTTTAAATTATAACTGAAAAATGCAGCTGCAGTTATTAATAGTTTCAGTTTTTCTAAAACAAAACAAAATGAAACCACTGACTTCTGTAATATGCAAGTTTCACTTTAATGAAGTAAAATTTACATTTAAGTTAGGCTACATGTAAAAACCACCCAGTCTGAGATGGCCCTTTATCATAAACGACTTAGAAGCTTAATCACATTTGTGAGTGTGTGTGTATGTGTGTTCTTTCCAATGCCTCTAAGGACAGGGATGGGTTAGTCATAGAAAAAACTGGACCCTGTTGTCAGTATTTCACTTAGTCCACTTGAAAAACCCTAAGTTTTCATTCAGTTGCATCTGATAAAGTGTGCCTAAAAAAATCAAACCCATTGCCATCGAGTCAATTCCAACTAATAGCGACCCTATAGGACAGAGTAGAACTGCCCCAAATGGTTTCCAAGGAGTGTCCGGTGGATCTGAACTGCCGACCTTTTGTTTAGCAGCTGTAGCTCTTAACCACTACACCACCACGGTTTCCATAGCGTTTCCAAGGAGCGGCCAGTGGATTTGAACTGCCAGCCATTTGATTAACAGCCAAAAGCTTAACCACTACACCACCAGGGCTCTGTAACCCACTGTAGGCACTCTCAAATCATCATTTCTCTCACCAAAATTTTTTACCTGAAACTCCTCTGCAAAGTAGTAACAGCAGACGGAAGCTTCTTTATTCTCTTTCTAGTCTGGAAACCCTTCCAATAAGCTTGAATCACACAAGCTGCTTTATGCAGTTTCTGAAATGAAATACCAGAATGAACTTAGAGACATCTCTAGGAAGGTACTTTTTTAAAAGTTTACCTCTTGAATTATCAGGCCTGGTCAAGTGTTAATCTCTACGTCTAGTAAGGTGGGTAGGAGGCAACATTAAGTTCATAGTCCCAGGTCAGAGTAGGCCTAAGAATACTAAACCTGATCCCACAAAGGAAATATGTTAGACTCAGTTAGGCAGTATCTAAAACATATTAAAAACATAGTCTGGTTAGTTCCAAATTCTTCCTAATCTCACTTTCATTCCCTTTCCAAAGGTTTCATAGTTCTGATCTTTCAATACTTTAACCTCTTTGCTTGACTTCTTGTGCCTGGTCTTATTTATTCCAGGATTCAAGGGTCCTGGAGAACACCTTGTACAGGCAAAAAAACAAGGCTCTGGGGACGAAAATTCAGTCTGTAAATACCCCATCCCTACTCTCAAGCTAAGGTTTCTCTGGATGTAAGGGGAAGTGAAAAAAAGGAAAAAAGGGTGGGGGGGTGGGAGGAATAAAAAATTAAAGAGGCTACCACTCTTCAATACTCTGAAACTAAAATGTTTACTGAAACACTCAATAAGGTCACTGAAATTCTATGTATTTCTGCTCAGCATAGGGAAGAGGTATAGGTCGTTCAATTTGTTTCTCCAAAAAAAGTCTAGATCTTAAGAAGACAAACATTATTATTTAATTCATTAAGTTTAGCATACAAAACTTTCCATTTCATGTTATGCCTATACTGCGTGAACTTGCTATCTGTTTATCCAAGTGTATGTGATTTGCATCCGTTTTCCACATGAGGAGAAGCTTACTGAGGCTAAGGGCTATCTTTCTTATGCAAAGACTGCTGGGTGCCTACCAAATATTTCTTTTCCCCTCTTCCTTAGTAACAAACCCTGATTTTTGGCTGTTCAAACCGCTGCCTGGAATAAAGTTCACATCTCCCAGCTTCTCTTGTAGCTAGCAATGGCCATATTACTGAGTTATGGATGATGAAAGGTAAGAAGAAGTGTCGTCAAACTTTGGAGACACCTTAAAAGGCAAGGTGCAGGATGTGTGCCCTTTTGACCTTCCCTACATCCTTGTTACCAGGTTGTAATGCAGATTTGATAATTCGAGCTCTAGCAGCTGTCTTGGTTCATGGGGTGATCTTGAGGACAGAAACTTCAATGCTAGAATGGTAGAACAGAAAAACAGGAGCCTGGGTCCTGATGATGTTCTTTAAATTTCTGTTATGATTATTCAGATGAGACGCAGATTTTTTCGAGATGACTGATCCTATCTCAACAGAGGCAATTCATTTCAGCTCATATTATTGGTTTAGATTTTTATGTGAAAATATTACTAATAAAACTAAAATGACGTATTAATAAAATTGCTTTCCTCATCTTGCTCTGCCTTTTTGGCTCTATACGATGTAATCTTTGGATTATTAACCCACAAAAGAAAAAAAAAAAAAAACAGGGAACAAAAAAAATGAATATTAGAGACCAAAATGTTATAAATCAGGTTACTGTGGTTTCTCTTCATAACAGAAAAAAAAAGATGTTAGGAGAATCCTGTATGTGGTCACTATTATCATGACCAGCTGGTAATTCACAGACAACAGAAAAACGATGATGAAGTTTGTACTGAAAAATCAATAATCGGAAAAAGCAAGCAAATGAGAAAAACGTACACATGAAATTAAGACCAATCTCGCGTCTGGCTAAAGTGTCTTTTGAAGACAATGAAATCCCTGTCTGTGCATCTGCTCAGAATGTCAGGAATTATATGTAAAGTTTGGTTCAAAGATTTCAATACTTGGATTTAAATCATGTGGGTGCCACTGAGCTGGATTCATGTGACAGGCCTGTGGACACAAATCATCTACAAAGGCCGTATAGGGATCTGGATGCTGTTAGACTACAGATATTAAGCGGGGAACGCTGACAAATGAAAGAATGGTAGAAAAGAAATGTTGGCAAATCTAAATTCACTAAAGCCTGGTCAAGCAATCCCAGGATCTTCTGAGCAACATGTATGAATTTAAGGAGAGAGACACAGTCCACTGTTTATCAAGTATTTAGAGGCAGATCTTTTAAGAAAGTAACAGACACTGTCCGCTTTTTCCTACACACCCTCCATACTGCTCTCTGGAGTACTTATAAACCGAAAAAAGAAGGAAATACAATTTATCAGATACTTTGGTATGTGCTTTTATATAATATAGAAAAAGTTTATTAAGGTCCCATTATGTACCTCTGGATTATTTTATTTAATTAACTCTCTATAGTAAGATTGAGTGGAGTCATCCATTACTTCCCAGGAGCTGTAGGTGGGAAATTCTCATTTCTGGCTTTGGTTCTTTGGTATTAGTACATCTTTACATGTAAAAAATGTGTTGCAAATATTTTCTTCCAGTCTGTTGGCTGACTTACGTCTTTCAAATGCCAAAAGTTGTTAATTTGGATGAAATCCAATTTATTGGTTTTTGTTTTTTTAATGGTTCATGGTTTTTGTGTGTTAAGAAACATTTTCTTACCCGCAAGGTTGCAAGAATTTTCTCTGACAGTTTCTTATAGATAGAAGTTTTATAGTTTCAGATTTTACATTTAGGTATGATCCATTTTAAGTTAACAATTGTATATATTAACAATTGTATATGATGTAAGGTAAAGACTATAAATTTTTTTCCTTACGGTGTTTCAGCACTATCTGTTGAAAGGACTTAGTTTCCCTATTGAATTACCTTGGCATCTTTATTGAAAATCAATTGACTATGTTATGCATGGGTCTATTTCTGGTCTCTCTGTTCTGTTCCATTTATCTATGTGTCTATCTTTTTGCTGATACCAAAGTGTCTCAATTATCATACAGCTTTATAGTAAGTCTTGAAATCATGTAGTATAAATCCTCCAACTTTGTTCTTTTTAAAAATGGTTTTGGTTATTATTCTAAGTCCTTTGTGTTTCCATTTAAATTTTAGAGTCAGTTTGTCAGTTTCTAAAAAAAGCCTGCTGGTATTTTGATTTTGTGTAGATCAATTTGGGGAGAAATGCCAAGTTATCAGTGTTGAGTGTTTCAATCTGTGAACATACTATATATCTTTATTTATTTATGTCTTCTTCAATTTCCCTCAGCAATGTTTTGTAGTCTCCAGTGTATAAAACTCTTAGACTTTATCTGTTATATTTATTCTTATGTATTTGTTTTTGGCATTATAGTAAATGAAATTAAAAAAAAAATTCATTATCTAATCATTTGCTTCTAATATACAATTCACTTTTGTAAATCTATCTAGTATCAGTCATGTGACCTCGCTAAATTGCTTATTAGTTCTGGGAGACTGGCTGAGATTTTCTATGTAAAATGCAGACAGGGACAGTTTTACTTCTCCATTTCAGATTTCTATGCCTTTTATTTCTTTATCATGCCTTGTTGCAATGGTAGGATTTCTAAGACAAAGATAAATAGAAGTTGAGTAAACAGTTATCTTTGTCTTGTTTCTGATCCTAGGGGCAAAATACTCAGTCTTTCATCATTTAATGTGCTTATCTGTAGGTTTTGGTAGATGTACATTATCAAACTGAGGAAGTGGCTGTCTATGCCTAGTTTTCAGAGTTTTAATCATGAGTGCTGAATTTTATCAAATGCTTTTTATGCATCTATTTAAAAAATCTACTTATTATTCTGTTAATAGTCTGTTTTACTGTTAATAAACTGAAAAACTGATTTTGGTAGTTAAACCAACATTGAATTCCTGGGATAAATCCTACTCGATCATGATGTAGTATACATTTTATGTATTGTTGCACTGAATTAGCTTATATCTTATTTAGGATTTCTGATGAAGGCTGTATGTCTTTTTCAGATTTCAATATAAGGATTATGCTGACCTCACTAAATGTGTTCTGAACTCCTTCTGTATACCGAAATAGTACGTGTAATATTGATACTACTTCTTTCTTGAATGATGCATAGAATTCACCAATGAAACTACCTAGACCAGGAGGTTTCTTTTTGGAAGGGTTTATGATAATTCAATTTTTAAAACACAGATATTGGGCAGGTTTTCTGTTTCCTTTTGAGTCAGTTCTGGTATTTTTCAAGAACTGTGTCCATTTCATCTAAGATTGCAAATGTGTTGGTATAAAATTGTTCATAATACTGTCTTATTATTCCTTTAATGCCTACATAGGAACTGTGGTGATAACATCCTTTTCATTCCTCTACTGGTGATTTATATTCTCTTTTCTTCTTGATCAGTCTAATTAGAGAATAAGTCAGTTCTCTTGACTTTTTTTAGAAAAACTGCTCTTGTCTTTTTTTTCCCTTCTCTGTCATTTTATATTTCTACTTTTATTACCTTCTTACTATACTTAACTTTGAGTTTACTTTAAAACTATAAACGTCCTCCTAATCACTGCTGTAGTTACAACCCACAAATTTTCATATATTGTGTTTCCATTAACAGTCAGTTCAAAATATTTTTTAATTTTCTTGTGATACTTCTTTAATCCATTATTTAATAAATTACTGAGAAGTATCTTATTTAATTTCCAAATATCTGGGGTTTTCCTAGATAACTTCTTCTTACTGATTTCAAGTTTAATTCTGTTGTTACCAGACAACACGTGCTAGGTGATTTCAATTCTTTTAATTCTGTTCAACTGTTTAATGGCCTAGCACAATTGAAAAGAATGTGAATTCTGCAGTAGTTGGATGTAACGTTCTATAAATGTCTTTAAAATCAAGGTGGTTGATAGCGTGATAAGTGTTGTTAGATCTTCTATGTGTTTGTTTTAGTTAGTTGCTCTATCAATTAGAGAAAGTTAAAAACTCTTACTATTACCGTGGAATTATTTCTATCTTTAATTCTGTCATTTTTTGATGTTCTGGAGCCCTAGTGGCAAAGTGGTTAAGAGCTCAGGTTGTTAACAAAAAGGTCAGCAGTTTGAATCCACCAGCTGCCCCTCGGAAATCCTGAGGGGCAGTTTTACTCTGTCCTACAGGGTTGTTATGAGTCAGAATCCACTCGACGGCAACGGGTTTGCATTTTTTTGTTATTAGGTACATGCACATTTAATAACTGTTGCCTTTCTAATGAATGGTCCCTTTTATCATTATGAAACATCCTACTTTATTTCTGGTAATACTCTATTTCAAAGACTATTTTATCTGATACTTTAATATAGCCACTAAAACCTTTTTATGCTTAATGTTTGTGTGGGATATCTTTTTTCATCCATTTACTTACAAACTGTCTTTATAGTAAAAGGTATCTCTTAGAGGCAGCATATAGTGAGATTTTGCTTTTTGATATACTCTGACAACTTCTACTTTTAATAATTACATTAGTGCAACTATTGATGTTTCAGGTTAGGTCTACCATTTTATTTTTTGTTATTGTTTCCCCTTTGCTGCCTTATTTTTGATTCTTTTTTTTTATTAAAGAATCCAAAATTTCTTAGTATTGTATTTTAATTATTTCTTAGCATTCTATTTTAATTATCTACTGACTTTTTAAGGAGAACTGGTGGCACAATGGTTAAGTACTTGGCTGCTAACTGAATGTGAGCAGTTCAAACCCACCATCAGCTCCAAGGAAAAAAAGACCTGGCGAATTTGTTCCTGTAAAGACTGCAGCCTAAGAAATCCTATGGGGCAGGTCTACTCTTTCTCACAGGGTCTTTATGAGTCAGAATTGACCTGGCAGCACACAGCAACAACTGACTTTTTAGGCAAGATCTTTTTGTATTATTTTTAGAGGTTCCTTTGGGACTGCAATATGCATGCTTGTCATGGATTGAACTGTGTCCCCCCAAAATATGTGTCAACTTGGATATGCCATGATTTCCAGTATTGTGTGGTTGTCCTCCATTTTGTAATTGATGTAATTTTTCTATATGTTGTAAATCCTAATCTCTGTCTGTGGCTAACGAGGCAAGATTAGATTATATTAAAGAGGATTAGGGTGGGATTCTACACCCTTACCTTGGTCAAAGCCCTAACCCAATGTAAGGGGAGTTTCCCTAGGGTGTGACCTGCATCACCTTATATCTTACAAGAGATAAAAGGAGAGAGAAGTGAGCAGAACCTGATTACCACCAAGAATGAAGAGCTGGGAGCAGGGCGCATCCTTTGGACCTATTATGAGAACCTCCTAGACCCAGGGGAAGATTGATGCCAAGACACATGGAGATATTCAAGGAATACTGAGCCCATAGATGTTGAAAGGAGACGAGAACTTTCCCCAGAGCTGACAGACAGACAAGGCTTTCCCCTGGGGCTGGTACCCTGAATTTGGACTTCTAGCCTCCTAAACTGTGACAGAATAAATTTGTTTGTTAAAGCCATCCACTTGTGGTATTTCTGTTACAGCAGCACTAGATAACTAAGACAATGCCTAACCTTTTATAGTCTACTTTGAGTTAACATGTTACTGTTTTCATTTACTAGGCAATCAACTTGGTTAGGTTCAGACTGTAAGTTTGGCTGACCTTTGTGGGGTGGTAGTTCAAATATCTGTTCGAGTCTATAAGCCACTGGTACTCTGTTTTGTATCTGTCCCACACATACACGGTTTAGAGATTAGTCTAAGACTTGTGAGGCTTTTCATGCACGGTATTAAGGGATCCCCTTCTTAGACTCTCTTCTTTCCTAGTTACTTCCTCACTCTCCTGCCTACCTCATCTTCTTCTCATGGTTCTTGCTTGTGTTTTGAAATTTATTACTTCTTTGGTTTAGGTCTTGGACACAAAATGTATCCATTTCCTTTTAAATTAAAAGATACATTTATTTATTTTGGATTTAAGTCTATTTCCCAAATTTCTTTTAAGTTTCCATCTAGATACCAGAAAGCTATATGGCTCTTCCTATTGGAAGCCTATCTACAGCCATCATTGAGTATACTATAGGAAGTATGATCAAATATTCATTAATGTTAACTTGCTGCCTCAATATTATAAATAATTTCTATTAATACCATTTCTTACGCAAAGGTGAAAAGCATTATATCTCAAAGCATAAGAAGGCTAGCTATATATGATCTAAATATTTTTTGCTACAATTAGATTTTTTTTTTTGGGGAGGGGGGAACCAACAATGAAACAAGTTTAAATAGTTTATAGGTGAAAGATGAACATCAGAGGTGGAGATTTCATAAGATGTTCTGAAAAAGAAATAGATACAGTGGTGTGTATAAACACTTATAAATGGGAGGCTGAAATTATGTTTGTAGGCAGGCTGAATGACAGAGAGATAAACTTTAAAGGTATTTTTATTTTCAGAGAAGAATTTTGCTTAAAGTGTTGAGAGAAGAAAGTGAGGCGCATTTAAGGAAAATTGAGGTTTAATTCAGTCAGCAAATATCATACAAATTATTTTTATAATGTAATACCTGCTCTTGTACGTCCTGACAGACCTTAGGACTTAAAAGGTCAAGAAGCTGTCTCAGTTCTTGACTAAGCTCTGTCCCAGCTTCCTGTTTAGTTAGTAAACTTCTGAGTCCTGAAATGGAATAACAGGGATATAACTATTAACAATAGAAATATAATTTTATTATCTAATCAGTACTAATTTGAGGTTAAAAGGTCAGGTTTAGAAACAAACATGTTTGTAAAAATGACTGGGGGGTCTGACCTCCTCTAACTTCACAAAGCGGAAAGGGAATCAAGATCAACAGCCCAAGGCTGATTCCTATGAGGGAGAGGTCCAACATACCTCCTCACCCTGCCATCTTTACCAATTCTGACATCAACCGTCCTGCCCAGGGCATTCTCTAGTTCTCTGTTTGGTTTGATAATTTGTTGCAGTGGCCACGCAGAACTCACAGATCATACTCACAGTTACGTGGTTTATTAGGAAGGTAACAGGTTACAATTCTGGTTCAGGAATGCTCAGGATACAGCTCTTCAATCAGGACAGTCTCTTGTCAGCCATGCCTACAGGCAGGTCTCTTTCTGGCCCTTGGCCTGGCCTCTGTCCTGCTCGGGCAAGTGTTACAAAGCTCTTTTAGCTCACTGAAAAGTGCTCAGAGGCACCCCCACTCTGCCAGTGAGCCTCGGCCTGAAAGTGCTCAGCTCTAGCTCTAGGAGTAGGCAAACCTAGCTCTACCAAATGCCCAGAGGCACCCTACTTTGCCAGCAGGTCTCCTGCCTAAAGATAATCAGCTTTCTCACTCTGTGGCCCTAAAGCCCACTGTGCTGGTCTCCTGCAGGTCTCCTGTCTCTGCTGCCACCATCACTCTGCAGCTGTGTCTTGCCGTATTCAGTAATACAGCTTTCTCTTGATCTCCTGGTTCCAGGAGCTTTTCAGCACAGGGATCCCGGGTCCAAAGCGTACGCTCTATTCCCTGCTCTTTCTTGGTGGTGGTGAGAACCTCTCCTTCCACCTCTGGGATGGCTCATTTTAAGCCTAACAGAATGGCAAAACTGACCAATTCCCTTGTTAGGGTTCTACATACCTTATTTGCATGATCCCACCTATACACGGGTGCCATGCACTTTATTTGCATTATTAGCAAGCTATCCAGTCCCCTTGGTGGACCACAATTACCTTATTTACATAGTCCCACTTAATCACTTGGGTGGGAGTTCAAAGACTATGGCAAGAAAGGTCACATAAAAATGATCCATTGTCACGCAAAGATTAATCAAACGAATTTCCTTTTTCTTTTCTCCTGACGTCCTTTTCATGTCCTTTGGGACAAGGAAGCTCCATGTTGGAACCTGTGATGGTTAAGATTATGTGTCAACTTGGCTGGACCATGATTCTCAGTGTTTTGGTAGTTGTATACTGTGATCACTTCCCTGCTGAGATTTGATATGCGATCACCCCCATGATAGGATCTGCTGTGAGTGGCCAGTCAGTTGAAAGGCAGTTTCCTTGGGCGTGTGTCCTGCATCCAAATATAAACAGAGGTTCTGGCTTTTGCCTGCACTGGCTCCTGCAGCTGTCTCCTGTTCGTCTGACCTCCAGTTCTTGGGACTTGAGCTAGCAGCTTACCAACGGTCTTGTTTGCCAATCTTAGGATTCGCTGATCTTCACAGCCTGTAAGAGCCCTGCTCTCTGACCTGCTGATTATGGGTTCTCCAGCCCCTATGGCTATTTGAATCAGGAGAAGCCTCTACGCTGATCCATGGACTTGGGACATTCCAGCCTCCACAATCACGTGAGCCATTTCCTTGATATAAATCTTTCTATATATATATTTATATGCTTCACTGGTTTTGCTTCTCTAGAGAATAAAGCCTAAGACAGGACCCTCTCAGATCTCAATCATGTGTCTCTTCCTTATCCTTTTGCCATAATAAATCTGTAGTCTTAAGTATAGTACTTTCTATGACTTCTGTGAGTCATTCCAGCAAATTAACAAACCCAAACAAGTACTGAGGGCCAGAGGAGGAACCCAAACTTGTGACTGGGTAGTGGGGAAACCTCAACCTCACAGCCAGTAGGTCGGAAGTAAGGGTAGTGTGTCAACTCTCGAATTTGTGGCTACTGTCTGCCTATTTGGCACTCTGAAGGACAGAGTCAACTTGTAAGCTCTGACCTAGCTCTGGGTGGCTAGAGGCAGAGAGGGAGTGCCACGTGGGCAGCTGGTGTCACAGATGACTAAGAAGTGGGAAAGTGGGGATTTGATTAATCTTCAAATTTTTGGCGATTGGACTTATGCTGATTCTTATCCATGAACCCAAGTTCTCAGCAGTGTTAATAATTTTAAAATATCCTGAGGAACCTGAGTTAACTCCTGCCATTAAGACATAAGTCAAAGAAAGGGAGAAATTGTTAATGTGAATTACTCTACAACAAGCTCTGTTGGACATTTATATTTCTGTACAATATCAACAGCATTTTCTCTCCCTCTCTAATCCTACAATTCATAAATAATTATAACTTCCACAGTAATAACTGATGCAAGGTAAGTTACTAAAGTGTTTCTATAATCATCAAGAATTATTAAAAGACCATCTTAATTGTTTTGGCGTTAAATGCAGCATATAATACTCTAATCTTTAAAAATCCCCACATAAGTGGGGAAAAAACCGTCTCTTTAACAAATAATGCTGGCATAACTGGATATCCATCTGCAAAAAAATGAAACAAGACCCATACCTCAACCATGCACAAAAATGAACTCAAAATGGATCAAAGACCTAAATATAAAATCTGAAACGATAAAGATCATGGATGAAAAAATATGGACAATGTTAAGAGCCCTAACACATGGCATAAACAGTATACAAAACATTTGTAACAATGCAGAAGGAAAACTAGGTAACTGGGTAAAAAAAAAAAAAAATTTTTTTTTTTTTAAATCAAACACCTATGCTCATCCAAAGACTTCACCAAAAGAGTAAAAAGATTACCTACAGACTAGGAAAAAGTTTTTAGCTATGACATTTCCAATCAGTACCTGATCTCTAAAATCTACATGACACTGAAAAAACTCAACTACGAAAAGACATTGAAAAATGGGCAAAAGATATGAACAGACACTTCACTGAAGAAGACATTCAGGTAGCTAACAGATACATGAGGATATTAGCCATTACAAAAATGCAAATCAAAACTACAATGAGATTCCACCTCACTCCAACAACGCTGGCATTAATCCAAAAAACACAATAAATGCTGGAGAGATTGTAGAGAGACTGGCACACTTATACACTGCTGGTGGGAATGTAAAATGGTACAGCCTCTTTGGAAATCGATTTGGTGCTTCCTTAAAAAACTAGAAATGGAGCTACCATACGATCCAGCAATCCCACACCTTGGAATATATCCTAGAGAAACAAGAGCCTTTACATGAACAGATATATGGACACCCATGTACACTGCAGCACTGTTTACAATAGCAAAAAGATGGAAGCAACCAAGGTGCTCATCAACAGATGAATGGATAAATTATGGTGTATTCACACAATGGAATACTACACATCAATGAGAATGTGGGTGAGTCTGTGAAACATTTCATAACACGGAGGAACCTGGAACGCATTAAACTGAGTGAAATTAGTCAGTTGCAAAAGGACAAATATTGTGTAAGACCACTATTATAAGAACTGGAGAAACAGTTTAAACAGAGAAGAGAATATTCTTTGATGGTTACGAGAGAGAGGAGGGAGAGAGGGAAGGAGAGCGGTTCACTAATTAGATAGTAGATAAGAACTACTTTAGGTGAAGGGAAAGACAACACACAATACAGGGGAGGTCAGCACACCTGGATTAAACCAAAATCAAAGAAGCTTCCTGAATAAACTGAATGTTTCAAAGGCCAGTATAGCAGTGGTGGGGGTTTGGGGACCATGGTTTCAGGGGACATCTAAGTCAACTGGGATAGTAAAATCTATTAAGAAAACATTCTGCAACCCACTTTGGACAGTGGTGTCTGGGGTCTTAAACACTAGGAAGCAGCCATCTAAGCATCAATTGCTCTCAACCCACCTGGAGCAAAGGAGAACGAAGAATTCCAAGGACACAAGGTAATTATGAGCCCAAGAGACAGAAAGGGCCAGATAAACCAGAGACTACATCAGCCTGAGACCAGAAGAACTAGATGGTGCCCAGCTATAACCGATGACTACCCTGACAGGGAACACAACAGAGAACCCCTGAGGGAGCAGGAGAGCAGTGGGATGCAGACCCCAAATTCTCATCAAAAGACCAGACTTCATGGTCTGACTGAGACTAGAAGGACCCCGGTGGGCATGGCCCCCAGACCTTCTGTTAGCCCAAGACATGAACCATTCCCAAAGCCAGCTCTTCAGACAGGGATTGGACAGGACAATGGGATAGAAAAAGATGCTGAAGAATGAGCTTCTTGGATCAGGTAGACACTTGAGACTATGCTGGCATCTCCTGTCTGGAGGGGAGATGGGAGGGCAGAGGGGTTCAGAAGCTGGCGGAATGGACACGAAAAGAAAGAGTGGAGGGAAGGAGCAGGCTGTCTCATTAGGGGGAGAGCAATTAGGAGTATATAGCGAGGTGTATATAAATTTTTGTATGAGAGATTGACTTGATTTGTAAACTTTCACTTAAAGCACAATAAAAATTAAAAAAAAAAAAAACTTCATATAATAAAACCCTGTATTTCTAAGTAAAGTATATTTAATGAACTGGAAACCCATTTTCTGACCATGTTGATTAAGAAAATGTATTGCAATTAATACATGGCTCCGGTCACCAAAGAATAAAACAAAGTTAACATAGAACTTTGCTTGGCTATTGAAAAAAGCAAAAACATTATCTGTGTGATCTTGAATAAATTACCTGATTTTTCAAGTCTGTTTCCATGTCTATAAAATGATAAAAGTATTTATCTCACAAATCTGTTATGAAGATCAAATATCTTAGTGCATGTAAAGCATGCAGAACATTCTACTTTGGTGAGTAGCGCGCCTGGGGTCTTAAAAGCTTGTGAGCGCCCATCTCAGATCCTCACTCCACTGGTCTCACCCTGTTTGTGGAACAAGAGAGAGTGAAGAAAACCAAAGAAAAAAGGGAAAGATTAGTCCAAAGGACTAATGGACCACAACTACCACAGCCTCCACCAGACTGAGTCCAGTACAACTAGATGGCTGCCCAGGTACCACCACCATCTGCTTTGACATGGATCACAACAAAGGGTTCCAGACAGAGCTGGAAAAAATACAGAATAAAATCCTAACTCAGACACACACACAAAAAGACCAGACTTACTGGTCTGACAGAGATTGAAGAAAACCGAAAAGTATGAACCCCGGATACCTTTTTAGCTCAGTAATGAAGTCACTCCTGAGGTCCACCCTTCAGCCAAAGATTAGACCAGCCCACAAAACAAGGCGAGACCAAATGAGCACACCAGCCCAGGTGCAAGAATAAGAAGGCAGGAGGGGGCAGGAAAGCTGGTAATGGGGAATCCAAGTTCAAGAAGGGGAGGGTGTTGACATGTTATAGGATTGGCAACCAATGTCAGAGAACGGTATGTGCATTAATTGTTTAATGAGAAAACTAGTTTGCTCTGTAAAATTTCATCTAAAGAACAATAAAAAATAAAGTATATAGAGCAGTTCCTGATCCTTAGTAAATGCTTAGTTAATTGAAAGCTATTACATGGGGAAAGGTAACTCACTGAGCTCTTTCTGACTTTTTATTCAGATAGGTGTTTATTTTAGAGGTAAGCAAGATGTGTTTATTTTTCGAGGGAAGGTAGTGAAGAAGTTTTAACAGTAATTATTACCTGATTTTAGAACAAAAGGATTGTCAGCTTCTTAAGCACATGCTTCTTTTCTTCACTAGTTAGTCCTGACAAGGTCACAGGTCTTTTTGGTCATTAGTTTACTACACCATATGGTATATACACGGGGTCACTATGACACAGAATTGACTCAACGGCAACTAGCAATAGCAACAATATGGTATATTCAACACACAATCTATGTGTCAGGAGTAAATATTCATTGTAACCTCATCAACAAAACAACACATGCCATCTGCTGAGACATGAAGACAGCCTGATTACATAAAGAGTTTTCCCTGAACTGGTACCTGTTGCAATATGGTTTTACTTGCACACTTAAGATATTTATTTTTCAAAACTTATGATTTTTGCTTTGCATAAACCATCAATAAAAACTTTCTTTTTGAGAATCCCAAGAAAAGAATGTATGCAGTACCTCTGTAGCAGTCACTTAGTCTCAATAAAATCAAAATTTCCTGATGCGATTCAGCCATCAACAGTAGGAGCTTTGTAGCTGTACTTCTTATGACAGGACTAGGAGTAGACAAAAGCTTGAAAACAACTTCATCTAAAATTGAATGCAGGTGTTTTCCTTCTATTCTCAGTAAATCACCACTAGTAGAAAAAAAATAAAGAATGTACCATCATTAATTGATGCACAGGTATCACAACAAATTAAACATAAAAGGTCCAGCAGCTTGATGCCTGACTGTAGCTTCATTCATAAAAATAATCAATTCTTTAAATGTATAGCTTGCTTTGAAGAATATATCCAATTAAATCAATTAATATTTATTGAGCCCCTACTGTGTACAAAGCACTGTGCTAGGTACAATAGGGAATGCAAAGTAGCCAAGGGTCCTTTTCTCAGAGGAACCTGCATCAAATTAGAATACATGTGCAAAATATCAAATAACAGGTGATTCAAAAACTCGAAGACAACAATAAGTGGAAATTCACCAGGCAGCATGTGGTTAATTGCTTAATGATGTATGAAGACAAAAATGCTATAGCAATTGAACTACCATGTGCTTAATTTAGAAAGAACTTTATCTTTCCTTTGGTATTTCATTACACTAACAAAACCTCATCTTGCAGTACTAATATCATGAAAAATTATCCAAAACTTATAGTCAAAGGGATTACTGGGTACCCTTTCTTTCACTCACCTCCTTGAGGAGTATATGATTTTCCAGGGGTGTATACCTTCGTTTAAGGAGCCCTGGTGGTACAATGGTTAAGCACTTGGCAGCTAACCAGAACACTGGAGGTTAGAACCCACCAGCGGCTCCACAGGAGAAAAGACCTGACGATCTGCTCCTTTAAAGATTACAGCCTAAGAAACTAGAGCACTTCTACCCTGTCCTATAATATTCCTATGAGTCAGAATCAACTCGACGGCACACAACATGCTTTTGTTTGACTATCTATTCACTATGGACTGGGATATTTTACAATTCTTTGAAAGTAAAGGTTGGCTTGTAGAAAAGTGATAATGCTATGATTCTTACCTTATCTGAGAGCAATATAAGTGACTTCTGTCCAGGAGAAAAGGTAACTTAGAGGTTACTGTGTATTACTTTGTGAGGCATGAACCAGTTTTGTTTGTACAGCAAAGTCAATCTGTATTCCTTTGACAGACCAACTCTATAAATTCCCCTCCCTTGGATTCTCTTTTAAACCTGTATTAACATCTTACAAGTTACCTCATTAATTAATAAGTTGAATAAAATTTTTTATATGAATTAATAGTATATTTGCATAGGAGTCACGTTTTTGACTTTATGAAATTATCCTTGACCTCTCTGTTTATACCTGATACTCTCTACCCACTCAGTTTTTGAAATACTATGATCTTCTGGTCCTCCTCTCCCCATCCCTCGTCCATAGATTTTTAAACATTTTTTCTTAGTCTCCTTCACGGGTTTTCCTTCCCAAGTATGTCCTTTAAAGGTTGTTTCCCAGTACTTAATTTTCTGCCTACTTCTTTTCTCATTCTGCTCATTTTCCATTGAATTCACCTCTCACGGTTCTAACTACCACTTAACAATCTATAACTCTAATCCAGACCTTTTCCAGACACTTCCAACTCATATTTCATCGCCTGCTGAACACATCAATCTGTGATCTACATGACCAAGACTGAATTCATCACGTCTCACAAAACCAACTCCTTATATATTCTTTGCTTTGGTTATACTACAGGCCATCTAATCATCTAATTTAGAAAACTAGGGTGTCATACCTGACTGATCATTTTATCTTATTCCACATCAAAGCACTCCTCAAGTCCTGATTGTTTTTTAATTTTTAACAGCTTTATTACACTTGATATACAATAAAATGCACATATTTTAAAGCATACGATTTGATAAATTTTGATATATTTCACTACCACAATCAAGTTAGTGAACATATCCATCAGCCCTCCAAGTTTCCCTGTATATCTTTGTAGTCCCTCCCTCCCAGCCCTTCTTGATACCCCATCCTAGCAACCACTGATCTGCTTTTTGTCACTAGAAATTAGTTTGCATTTTCTAGAATTTCATACAAATGGAGTCATACAGTACATATTCTTTATGTTTCTTTCACTCAGTACAACTATTTTGATGTTCATCTATATCGTCTTGTGTATGAATAGTCATGCCTGTTTACTGCTGAGTAGTATCCTACTGTATTGATATACCACACCATGCTTATCTATTCAACTGTCAATGGACAAGTCTTTGTGTGGACATGTGCCTTCATTTCTCTTGGACAAATACCTAAGAGTGGAACCGCTGGATAATAAAGTGGCTACATGTTTAGCTTTTAACGAAACTGCCACACTTTTTTCCAAAGGTGGCTGTACTATTTTACATTCCTGCAGTAGTGTATGAGAGACCCAATCCTTCTACATCCTCTTTAACGCTTCGGTTAATATTTAAATTTTAGCCATTTTAACAGATTTGTAATGGTATCTCCCCACTGACTAATGTCACTGAGCATCTATCTTTTCAAGTATAATTTGCCATCCCTTTATCTTCTTTCAAAGTGGGTTGGTTTTTTTTTTTTTTTGCCCATTTTTCAAATTGGGTTGCTTCTCTTTTTATTGAATTTTAAGAGTTCTCTATATATTCTGGAGCCCTTGTGGCACACTGGTTAAGAACTCAGCTGCTAACCAAAAGGTCAGCAGTTCAAATCCACCAGCCAGCCCTTGGAAACCCTATGTCCTACAAGATTGCTATGAGTCAGAATCAACTTGATGGCAACGGGTTTTTGGTTTTATATAGTCTGGATACAAGCACTTAGTAAGATCTATGCTTTAGAAATTTTTTTTTTAATTTTTCCCCAGTCTTTGGCTTCTCTTTTTGTTTTCTTAACAGTGTCTTAGAAGGGCAGATATTTAATTTTGATGAAGTCCAGTTTATCAATTTCTTATTCTATGGATTATATTTCTAGTGTCATATCTAAGAATCTAAGAAATGCTTACTAATCCCAAGTCACAAGGGTTTTCTACTATTTTTACTTTTAGTTAGTAGATTTCAGTTTTTACAACAGTTTTGGGTTTACAGAAAAACTGAGCAGAAAGTACAGAGTTCTCATTTACCAACTGTCCTCCTCCCCACTCGTTTCCCATATTATTAACATCTTGTGTTAGAGTAGTACATTTGTACCACCAATAACCCAACATTGATATGTGTTTATTGAAGTCCACAGTTTACATTAGGGGTCACTCTATTGTACAGTTCTACGGGTTTGGATAAATACAAAATGTCATGTATCTATCATCATAGTATCATATGGAATAGTTTCACTACCCTGAAGATCCTTGGTGCTTGACCTATTCAACCTGCCATTCCCCCTTCACCCACTCCCCAAACCCTTGACAACCACTGATCATTTTACTGTCTTTATAGTTACGCCTTTTCCAGAATGCCATATAGTTGGAATCATAGAGACTGGCTTTTTTCACTTAGCTTTATGCATTTAAGGTTCCTTCATATTTTTTGGTGGCTTGTTAGATCATGTCTTTTTTTCGTTAATATTTCATTGTATAGATACACCACCGTTTGTTTATCCATTCATTCATTGATGAGCATCTTGGTTGCTTCCAAGTTTTGGCAATTTGGAGTAAAGCTGTTACCAACTTTTTTCTCAGTTTTTGTATGAATGTAAGTTTTTGACTCATTTGAGTGAATACCAAGGAGCATGATTGCTAGATCATAGGTTACGATTTTGTTTAGCTTTGTAAGAACCTGACAAACTGTCTTACAGAGTGACTGTACCATTTTGCATTCCTGCCAACAATGAATGAGAGTTTCTGTTGCTCTATAATTCTCACCAAATTTGGTACTGTGTTTTGGATTTTAGCCATTCTAATGGGTGTGTATACTGCTATCTTCTTGCTGTTTTCCTAACGACAAATGATGGTGCACATTTTTAATATACTTATTTGCCACTTATATATCTTCTTCGGTGAGTTGTCTGTTCAGATCTTTTGCCTACTTTTTTGGGCTGCTTTTTTATTGTTGAGTTTTTATACATTTTGGATACAATTCAATACAATTAAATGTTTTATAAATATTTTCTCCTAGTCTGTGGTTATCTTTGTATTCTCTTAGCAGTGTCTTCATAGAGGAAGCATAAAACATAGCAGTTTTTTTACTTTAATGAAGTCCAATCTTTTCTTTCACAGATCACACTTTTGTTTTACCTGAAAACTCATTGACTAAACCAAAGTTATCTAGATTTTCTCCCATGCTTTCTTCTAGAAGATTTAGTTTTATGTCTTATACTTAAATCAATAATCCATTTTTAGTAAATTCTGAAGAAAGGTATAAGGTCAGTATCTAGATTCATTTTCTGGCATATTAATATGTAGTTGTTCCAGCATCATGTGTTAAAAAGGCTATGCTTTCTCCATTAAATTCCCTTTCTTCTTTGTCAAGTATCAGTTGACTATATTTGTTTGGGTCTCTTTCTGGGCTCTCTAGATCTATTCCATTGATCTGTTTGTCTATTCCACAAATACCAGTCAGAGGATTGTAGTGTCACTTCTCCAACTGTGTTCTTCTTCAATGTTGTGTTGGCACTTCTGGGTCTTTTTACCTTTCCATATGAACTTTAGGATCTGTTTATTAACATCCACAAAGGACCTGCTGGGATTTTGACTGGGATTACACTGAATCTATACATTGAGTTGGGAAGAACTGACATTGTAACAATATTGAGACCTCCTATTCATGAGCATAGAATATCTCTCCATTTATTTAGATCTTTGATTTCTCTCATTAGAGTTCTGTACAACAGAATGAAACACTGCCTGGTCCTGCACCACTCTCATGCTCGTTGCTGTGCTTGAGTCCACTGTTGCAGCTACTGTGTCAATCCATCTTGAGGGTCTTCCTCTTTTTCGTTGACCCTCTACTTTACCAAGCATGATGTCCTTCTCCAGGGACTGATCCCTCCTGATAACATGTCCAAAGTATGTGATACATAGTCTCGCCATCCTTGCTTCTAAGGAGCGTTCTGGTTGTACTTCTTCCAAGACAGATTTGTTCTTTCTTCTGGCAGTCTATAGTATATTCCATATTCTTCACCAATACCATAATGCAAAGGCGTCAATTCTTCTTCCTTAGCTTTCTCATGCCTATGAGGTGATTGAAAATACCATGCCTTGGGTCAGATGCACTTTAGTCTTCAAATTGACATCTTTGTTTTTTAACACCTTAAAGAAGTATTTTGCAGAAAATTTGCCCAAGGTAATACGTTGCTTTCTTGACTGCTGCTTCCATGGGTGTTGACTGTGCATCCAAGAGAAATGAAATCCTTGACAACTTCAATCTTTTCTCCATTTATCTTGATGTTGTTTATTGGTCCAGTTGTAAGGATTTTTGTTTTCTTTATGTTGAGGGGTAACCCATACTGATCTTCATTAGTAAGTGCTTCAAGTCTTCTTCAATTTTCACAGGCAAGACTGTGTCACCTGCATATTGCAGGTTAATGAGTCTTTATCCAATCCTAATGCCGTGTTCTTCTTCATGCAGTTCTGCTCCTCGGATCATTTACTCAGTATCCAGACTGAATAGGTACGGTGAAAGACTACAACCCTGACATATACCTTTCCTGACACAACCACATAGTACTGCTTTGTTTGAAAGACTGCCTCTTGGTCTATGTACAGGTTCCTCATGAGCTCAATTAAGTGTTCTGGAATTCCCATTCTTTGCAATGTTACCCATAATTTGATATGATCTACATACTCAGAAATGCCTTTGCATAGTAAATAAAATACAAGTAACCATTTTTTTGGTTTCCTCTGCTTTCAGCCAAGATCCATCTGACATTAGCAATGATACCCCTTGTTCCATGTCCTCTTCTGAATCTGGTTTGAATATCTAGCAGTTTCCTGAAAATGTGCTGCTGCAATCACTTTTGAATTATCTTCACAAAATTTTATTTGCTTCTGGTTTTAATGATACTGTTTAATAATTTCCACATTCTGTTGGATCACCTTTCTTGGGAATGGGCACAAATATGGATCTCTTCCAGCCGGCTGGCCAGGTGGCTGTCTCCAAATTTCTTGACATACATGAGCAAGCACTTCCAGTGTTGCATTTGTTTGTTGAAACATCTCTTTTGGCATCCCACCAATTCCTGGTCCCTTGTTTTTCACCAATGCCTTTAATGCAGCTTGGACTTCTTCTTTCAGTACCATCAGTTCTTGATCATGTGTTATTTCCTGAAATGGCTGAATGTCGACTAATTCTTTTTGGTACAGTGACTCTGTGTATTCCTTCTACCTTCTTTTGATGCTTCCTGCATCGTTCAATATTTTCCCCACAGAATCCTTCAATATTGCAACTCAAGACTTGAGTTTTTTTTTTTTTTTTCAGCTTGAGAAACGCTGAGCGTGTTCTTCCCTTTTGGTTTTCTAACTCTAGGTCTTTGCATGTTTCGTTATAACATTTCACTTTGTCTTCTTGACTTGCCCCTTGAAATCTTCTGTTCAGCTCTTTTACTTCACCATTTCTTCCATTCGCTTTAGCTACTTAATGTTCAAAAGTAAGTTTGGGAGTCTCTTCTGACATCCATTTTGGTCTTTCCTTTATTTCCTGTCTTTTTATTGATCTTTTCCTTTCTTCATGTATGATGTCCTTGATGTCATCCCACAATTTGTCTGGTCTTTGGTCATTAGTGTTTAATGCGTTGAATCTATTCTTGAGACGGTCTCTAAATTCAGGTGGGATATACTCAAGGTCATATTTTGGCTCTTGTGGACTTGCTCTAATTTTCTTCACCTTCAACTCAAACTTGCATATGAGCAATTGATGGTTTATTCCACAGCGGGGCCCTGGCCTTTATGACCGGTGATACTGAGATTCTCCATTGTCTCTTTCCACAGATATAGTCAATTTGATTCCTGTATATTCCATCTGGAGAGGTCCACGTGTATAGTTGCCATTTGTTGTTGAAAAAGGGTATTTGCAATGAATAACTCGATGTCTTGCAAAATCCTATCATGCGATCTCTGGCAGCAATTCTATCACCAAGGCCATATTTTCCAACTATTGATCCTTCTTCTTTTCTAACTTTTATTTGACATTTATTCTAATCACCAGCATATATCAATGCATCTTGATTACATGTTTAATCTATTTTAGACTGATGAAGTTGGTAAAAATCTTCAATTTATTCATCTTTGGCATTAGTGGCTGGTGCATAAATGTGAATAATAATTAACTGGTATTCCTTGAAGGTGTATTGTATGGATAGTATCCCATCACTGACAGCACTGTACTTCAGGATAGATCTTGAAGTATTCCTTTTGATGATGACGCAACACCATTCCTCTTCAATCGTCATTGCTGGAATAGTAGACCATGACTGTCCAATTCAAAATGGCCAGTACCAGTCCATTTCAGCTCACAAAAAAAAAAAAAAATTGCCTAGTATATCTATCTCTACGTGTTCTAGCTCATTTTTGACAACTTCCAAAGTTCCTAGATTTACACTTCGCACATTCCACATTCTGATTATTGATGGATGTTTGCAGCTGTTTCTTCTCATTTTGAGTTGTGCCACATCAGCAAATGAAGGTCCTGAAAGCTTTACTCCATTCATGTCATTAAGGTCAACTCTACTTTGAGGAGGCAGCTCATCCCCAGTTGTATTTTGAATGCCTTCCAATCTGAGAAGCTCATCTTCTGGCACGATGTCAGACAATGTTTTGCTGTAATTCATAAGGTTTTCAGCTGCAATTTTTTCAGAAGTAGACCACCAGGTCCTTTTTCCTAGTGTCTTAGTCTGGAAGCTCTGCTGAAACATGTCCCCCTGGGTGACCTTGATGGTATTTGAAATATCAGTGGCATAACAAAGCATCACAGCAACATGCAAGCCACTGCAGTATGACAAACTGACAGGGAAGTGGGGCAACAAGTGGTCGTTTGACAGTGTTCTAAAAATGTAAATCAGGTCAAGGTGACTGATATTGTTCAAATCTTCTATAGCCATCCGAATTTTCTGTCTTCTTGTTCTATCAGTTATCAAGATAGGGCTATTGGCAGTTTTCACTATGATTGTGGACTTTTCCACTCATTGCAGTTCTATCAGGTTTTGCTTTTATATTTTGAACCTCTGCTATTATGTTATTAAACATTGAGGACTGTCACATCCTCTTGATTTACTGTTTTATTATTATGAAATAGCCAAAATAGGCTTTTTTATCACTGGCAATGTTCTTTGCTCTGAATCTTACTTTGTCTGATATTAACATAGGCATTGTAGCTTTCTTCTGAATAGTGTTATCATGGTAATGCTTTTTTCATCCTTTTATTTTTAATTTATGCCTTCACAGTTAAGATGCATTTCTTGTAAGCAGAACGTAGTTGGTTCCCACATTTTTAATCAGTAATCTCTGCCTTTTAATTGGGCATTTTCAGACATTTACATTTAATATAAACCAAACCCACTGCTGTCAAGTGGATTCCAACTCTTAGTGATTGTATAGGACACAGTAGAACTGCCCTGTAGGATTTCCAAGGGGTGCCTGGTGGATTTGAACTGCCAATGTTTTCTGGTTAGCAGCCATAGCTCTTAACCTCTACACCACCAGGGTTTCCTACATTTAATATAAAATATAGATAGGTTTAAATCTATCATTTGGTTTCTACGTATCTTATTTGTCCTTCATTCACTTTTTCCTTTTTTCTCTGCCTTCTTTTAGATGAGTCAGAACCAACTAAATAACAACTAGTTTTATTTTGGTTTCTTCTGGATTAGTATTTTTTATGATTCAGTTTTACCACCTTTGTTGGCTTATTTCCTATAACTCATCTGTTATTTTACTGGTTGCTCAAAAGTTTATAGTATACATCTTCACCTTATCACAGTCTACCTTCACATAATATATCACTTCACATACAATATAAGAAACTTATGAAAGTATTACTTTCATTTCTCAATTCCTAGCCTTTGTTATCGTTATATTTTACTTATACATTTATAAATCCCTAAATACATTATTTTTATATAAACAGTCAATCTCTTAAAAAGGTTTAAATAATTTTATATACTTAGCTATGTAATTACCATTTTTGATACTCTCCATGCCTTCATATAGACATTTTTCTTTTGGCTGAAGGACTTCCTTGAACATTTTTGCAGTGTGAGTCTCATGGTGACGAATTAAAAAAAAAAAATTTGTAGTGTGTGTCTGCTGGTGATTTCTGGAAAAGTCTTTATTACATCTTTGATTCTGAAACACACTCACTGGCTATAAAGCTCAGATTTTTTTTTTCTACCTAAAAGATACTGGTCAACTGTCTTCTTGCTTACAATATTTCTGTCATCCTTATCTTTATTCCTCTGTATATAACATGTCCCCCACCTCGTGGCTCCTTTTAAGACTTTCTCTTTATCCCTGATTGTGAGCATTTTGACTATTATGTGCCTTCCTATAGTTTTCTTTATATTTATTCTCAATGGGGATTGTAGTACTTCTAGAATCTTTGAGTTTATACTTTCCACAAAGTCTGGAATATTTTCAGTCATTATTTCTTCAAACATTTTCCTGATTATTCCTGCCATCAGGTACTTCAATTACACATATGTAAGGCTGCTTGAAGTAGTCCCAGAGCTCCCTGATATACACTTTTCTTTCTTTCTTCTTTTTTTTACTTGACTTTTTTCATTTCATTTTGGATAGTTTCTACTGCTATGTCTTCAAATTCACTAATATGCAGTGTTAACCTACTGCTAATCCTCCCCAGTTCATTTTTCATCTCTAATTCAGTAAGTTTACTGTATCATCCCTGTCTCTACTCAACTTTTTGAACATATGGAATATAGTCACAATAACTGTTTTAGTATTACTGTTAAGTGTAACATCTGTGTCAGTCTTGATCCGTTCATCTTCCCACGGGGTCCTGTTTTCCTAGTCTGCGTGCCTGGTAACCTCCGACTGAATGCACGACACTGAATTTTGCCTGGTTGGGTGTTGGATATTTTACCTTCCTAAAACGCTCGAGTTTTGTTCTGGTCAGAGCTTTTTAAGGGCCATGTACAAATCATACGTAATCAATAATTTCAGGAAAATTGGTAAAAAATTAGTAATGCTTCTGTTAAAAAATCAGTACCATTTTGTAAAACCAAGTCACCAGTTGAGATGTATGTTCTGTAGTACAGTCATGGCTGTAAAGCCTATTTGGACATCATCAGTTTACAGTAGGCTCAAGAAACGATCATTTTGTAGTGCTAAAGGAGGAGGGAAAACAAAAAAAGACAGAGCAAAGCAAAGATTTTATGATGGCATAAGTGAGATTTTCTCATCCTTCTAAAGCCAACTCAAGGCATGGCCATTCCTGGTAAACATCTTGTCTTTGTGTGCCCTACAATAAAGATTTTAAGATCTAGGTGGTTTCAATAATGAGACACAGATAAGTTACTTGGAAAAAGTTTGATCCTCTTAGGCCTGGCTTTTATGATTTGTTTGGATATTCTGGAATGGTGCTCAATCTAGTGCTAACTAGTCTCCACTACTGAGCTGAAACATTATTGAGTATCCAACGCCTCATTATTCACGAGGTTTTCTAGTTTGGCAGTTGGGAACAGGCACTCTTGCTGGCCCTCTGTGAGTGCCTGATCCTGTTCCTTTTAATCCTTCTGGATTATTCTTTTCCCTGACATTGGGGAGCTCCCTCACATGTATGCACTGATCGTTACTCTGACACTTACTTGAAGGGAAGCCGCTGCAGATCTCTGGGGTTCTCTCTGTGTGTAGCGCTCTCTTCTCTGGTGCTCTGTTGTGCGAACACTGGCCATCTTGTTGGCTAGACTCTCAGCTCTCTCTCTTCAGCTCAACCTGCCTGGGTTACTCCTCCCTGTGCCAAAGCCTGGAAACTCTCAATGCTCTAAGTGAGCACAACTGTAAGGTTCACGTGTTCACTCCTTTTTCTCAGGGAATCTCTTTTACTGATATCCAGTTTCTTGAAAACTGTTGTTCCATATATTTTGACTGATACTATTTTTTGCAGGTGGATAAATCTATTCCTGTATTCCATCTTGATCAGAAGTGTAGTCCTGATCATTTTAAGTCATTATTTTTTAAATCCATTCCTCTGGTAGCAGTGCCCAAGGCCAGGATTTCATTACTTTACTTGCATTACTATGGTGCTTCTTCTAATTGCTGCATCTACAGTTTTATCTCCCTTAAAATCTTTCCTCAATACAGACACCAGAGTGACATAACAAATATAATCTGACCATTTTCATCCACTTTAAGAATCTTTTAATGGTCCCACTGCCTATAGGGTAATACTTAGTTTCCTTAACAAAGTAGATAAATTCTTTATAACTTAGTGTCTGCAGAACTTGCTACCTACCTTCCCATAAAAAACCTTAAATTCCAGCAACAATGATTGGTATCTCCTTTCATGCTCAGCATGTTGTTTCTTATATCTGTGCTTTTGTTTCTGTTGTTAGCACTGCTTGGAAATACTGTTTTCTCCTCTTCCTCTCTGGCTAATTTCTCTTCCTTAAAGTTTTATATCACATGCTACCTTCTCCAGGAAGAATCCCCCCTCAGTTTGGATTAGAAGCCCTTTAACACTTGTGCGCACCTTTAACACTGTACCTAAAATGTAACTAAATATAAAATAAAACACACTAAAGTGTAATTACGTTCATGCGTCTGCCTCTTCCAATACACTATAAATTCTTTGAAGACAAGGACTGTGTCTTAACTTATTAAATCCAATGACAAACCCAGTACTTGGCACATACCAAATCCAAACCAAACCCACTGCCGTTGAGTCTATTCTGACTCATAGCAACTCTGTAGGACAGAGTAGAGCTGCCCCATAGAGTTTTCAATGCTATAAATCTTTAGGGAAGCAGACTGCCACACCTTTCTCCTGTGGTGCAACTAGTGGGTTCGAACCACCAACCTTTTGGTTAGCAGCCATGTGCTTTAACCACTGCACCACGAGGGTCCTTTACTTGGCACATGGTAGCTGCTTAGTAAGTCTATACTGAACTGAAATAATCAATAATCGCAACCATGTATATTCTGTCTTTCCAATTTAACCTGAAAAAATTGTCCATTACTTCTTTTATGCTCCTCTACAGCACCTGGAACAATACTGCGTACACAATAAACAAAAAAAACCAAACCCACTACTGTCAAGTCATTTCAGATTCATAGCGACCCTACAGGAACAGGGCAGAACTGCCCCATAGGGTTTCCAAGGAGTGGCTGGTGGATTCAAACTGCCCACCTTTTGGTTGGCTGAGCTCTTAACCACTCCATTTGCTAAATAAATATATGATTAAGCATTTTTTATTGCAATCCCAATATTTTTGGATGGATTCGAACTGCCCACTTTTTGGTTGGCTGAGCTCTTAACCACTCCATTTGCTAAATAAATATATGATTAAGCATTTTTTATTGTAATCCCAATATTTTTGGATGGATTTGAACTGCCCACTTTTTGGTTGGCTGAGCTCTTAACCACTCCATTTGCTAAATAAATATATGATTAAGCATTTTTTATTGTAATCCCAATATTTTTCTTCAGCTATCACAGTAATTTTCTTATCTAAACCTGAGATTTGGTCTAAGAGCTTCTTAAGCTCTGAGATAAGATACCAATTCTGAAACAAATTTCCAGACTTTTACATTTTTTATATTCATTATTTTTTGAAAGACAATGGTAACAGACCTTTTAAAGTGCCAGGTACAAGTCATGTATAATCAATGATTTCAGCAAAATTGGCATAAAAATGGTAAAGCCTCTGATCAAAAATAATCAGTAACATTTTGTAAAAGCAAGTCACCTGTTGATATGTAGTATGTTCTGCAGCAGAGTCATGACTGTAGATCCTACTTGAACATTGTCAGTTTGCAGTAAGTGCAAGAAATGAGCACTTTGAAGTACTAAAGGAAGAGAAATAAAAAAGAAAGATCAAAGCAAAGATAATAAGATGGTATAAAAAAAAATTTTATTAGTGGGGTTTTTTTCATTCTTTTAAAGCCAAATGAAAGCATGACCATTTCTGCTGAACTTCTTCCCTTTGTACCCCCTACAATAAAGAATATTTTAAGATATGAGTAGTTTCAATAACCAGAAATAAGTCATTCTATTTTTATGAAGTTATAGAGAGCACTCATAAATATCAAGCTAAGAATCTGTTTTTAAATTGAAAATAAAATAATCCAAAATCTAAATCCCTGTTCTAACAGTGGATTTCACTGAAAGAAAACAAATGCCCTATGAAGAGAGAATATAAAGAAATAGAAACGGCACAGATGACTGTAATCAGTGGCTTGTGTTCTTAAAAACTTAGTTTTTGTTACACGATGTACAGGGTTTGCAAGTATCTTGTCTTAAATAATAACGAAAGCATTAGCTACTAAACAATACTTGTTTTTATTGGTTTATGATTTTTAGGTTCTGAGAAGCCAGTTATGATGACTTGGCATTGGATGCTTAGACAAATTACCTAACTTCTTGAAACTCTCATTTCTTCGTCTATAAAACTAGAAATTAGGACTCTCACGGGCTGCTGTAGGACGTATGGAACAAAGTAGTTTCCCAGTAAACATTAAGTTTCCATTTCTTCTCCACAAAATGAGTATGCCAGCAGGCTGGCTCTGTGGATACCACCCTAGCTTCTATGAAACAATTTTACTCTTTCCCCTTTCTTTCTCTCTTTTAGGGAACAGATTTATCTCCCATACTAACTCTTATTCTGCATTCCTATTTACATAGTCCAACATTCCACTAGACATGAATTTTTTTTAATGTTTAATGATGCAGAAAAACAATCTTACTACTATTAAGTATTGCTGTGATCTCTATTTTTTATTACTTCAGTAGTAAAAAAAAATCTCTGTAGCTGGAATAAGTATACTATTCTATTTTTGTCTACTTAAATGTTTTATTAATAACTAATTTTGAATTCATTGAAATCACCTGGCATGTGGTGTGTATGTAAGTTCATCTTTTTTCTATATTGGAAAAAGTAATGCTAAAATATTTTATTAAACAGTCACTCCATTTTATTTTTTATACTATTTATCTTACAGTACTTTACTAATAACTTATTTCTGGAGCCCCTATTCTGTTTATCAAGCATAGTCAGATAACTATTTCGTAGGGAAAGACCTATCTTGCTGCCACCATTCCGCCAAGCAAAAACTGACAGCTTGGCCTGTTCATTTATTTGAACTTTTTAATAATGAAAATTTCAAATACACATAAAAATACAGAAAACAGTATAATAAACCCCTTTGTACCAGTCACTCGATCTTAACAATAATCAACTCATGGCCAACCTTGTTTCATCTTTCCATCTTCTGTTTTATTCTGAGACAAATCCAAGCTATGAAAGCGTTTTATACCCATTTCTGTACATATTTCCTAAAACATATGAATTGTTAAAAAATAAACTATTATCACATCCAAATGATTAACAGTGCTTCCTTAATTTCATCAAATATCTAGTCAGTGTTCCAATTTCCAACTGTTTTGTGAATTTTTAAGTGTGTGTGAATTGCGATCCAAATAAAACCCACACGTCGTGACTGTGCAGCTCGTGTGTTTCAAATCTCTTTGATTCTCCCTCCATCCGTTTTTTTTCCTTTTTGCATTTGCTGAAGAAACTGTCACTTGTGCAATGAGCGTCTCACAGTCCAGTTTTACAACTGCATCGTTGGAGTATAATTGAATGTTTCTCTGACCTCCTGTAAACTGGTAGTTGAATCTAGAGGACTGAAATGATTCAGATATGAATTTTGGTACCAACACTTCCTATTGGATATTACAATGACCCAGTAGGAGACATTTAATGTCTGGTCATCTCTCTGAGATGTTGACAGCCTCTGATAACCAATTCTTAAATCTATTCACTGAATAAGAGTTATAAAACAGCACTATTCTATCACATCTTTTTCACTTAGTAGTTCGGATACTTTCTGAAGGGAAATTTCCCCTTATCTACATCCTGGTGGCATTGGGGTTGAGTACTATGCCTGCTAACCAAAAGATGAGCACTTCGAATTCACCAGGCGCTCCTTGGAAACTCTGTGGGGCAGTTCTAGTCTGTCTATAGGGTCGCTAGGAGTCATAATTGACTCAACAGCAACGGTTTATATCTAAAGAGCACTGGTGGCACCTTGGTTAAGCACTCGGTTGCTAACCAGAAGGTTGACAGTTCGAATCAACCAGTCGCTCTGCAAGAGAAAGGTGTAACAGTCTGCTTCCGTAAAGATTACAATGTTGGAAACTCTACGGGGCAGTTCTACTCAGTCCTATAAGGGTCATTATGAGTTAGAATCGACTCTACGCTAATACGTAAGAAAAGGTGGCATAAACACTAGATTCTGTCCCTTCATTTACCAGTTTTCAAAACAATGAACTGGTTCCCTAGGTGACTCCAATGATGGTTTGTTTTCTGGGTTTTTTTTTAGTATGACTAACTCATGGGTTTAAACATATCTGATGTGGTTCAATCCAGTGCAGTTATCCTTATTACTAATCAAATTTCCCATCTCTGGCTAGTAGAAGCGTTTTTATAATGGCTTCCGAGTCTTTTTCACAGGATCCTAGGAGACTTTGTTTCCTTCCTACTTGGCATCCAAGATACTTCAGGCTCACCTTATACTTTCTATCCCAGACCTGTAATCAGCTATTTCTCCAAGGAGCCCTGATTCCTTTTAGAGGCAAAAGGTTTAGATAAAGCAATTTTGATGTACCCATTTATTTTGTGCACATGGTTCAATATCATTTAATCTAATTTTAACACGTATTTTACTAATATTTTAAATTTACAAATTAACCTGAGAAGCATTATCACTTTGGCTCTATTATTACTATTTTTGAAAAGTATATAGCATATTTTTTAAATTATTCAAGTAGTCTCTATCTTCACTACATCTTGCATATCTCACAGTCCTAAGTGCCTTAAATTTTTGGTAAAACATATATTTTTTAATTGGGAACTTTATACTAATATTGATGGCTATTGCCAATTGATTTTATGAATTATAATTTCTTGCTTTAAAATGCAAATCAAGAAGATTAAAGAACTATTATCACTGATTCATGACACCATTAATCAGTTTAAACTGAGAGTTTTTTTCCTCAATATTTATCAATTATCAGTGGCAGAGGTGAATTAGGCATTTTTATTTGGGGGCAGTGAGGCATGGTCAAAAAGGTTGAGAGAAATCTTGTGGTCCAAGGTATTTAAGAAAACAGAGGGCCAAAATGAGAGAGTGTGACTGGGGATAATCTCTGGACTCACAGAAGGGTGAGGAATGGAGTGGAAGAAAGGTACATCAGAGTCACTCAGGAGACTTTTGGAAACTATTCCTGTTCTCCTTCTTCCCCTCTTCTTAGCCCTCCCCATCAGATTCTGATCTACGTCACTGTTTTAAATTCTCCGTAGGCCCGACACATCTAGTCTGTAGGCCCGACACATCTAGAACTGCAGCATCTTCGATTCTGGAAGAATTCACAGATTGCCTTGTTTATTTATTCTAGAAGTTCATTGCCCCATGGCGCATTTTTGATTTTTACAGAATCAAGGACTTGTGAAATATGAAAAGATCTTGAGACTTTATGTTTTCACAGCTTCGAGGACTCCTAAAGAAATTCTTGACATTCTATAATATAATTTAAACCATTTATTTTTTGCTTTCTATAAATGTAAATAAAAATTAGACAACCTGCTTTCAGTTACAAGTGGTCTACTGATTACACCCATTTAGCCCTGCTCCCTCCCTAAAACTCCACTAAAAGTGACAATTAAAGGGATTTAAAAAAACATCGAAATACACATCAAAGCAAATGAAAGAAAGGAAACAACAGTAACAAAACTTCAGAACATGAAAAGCAAATGGACAAGTGGTAAGTGACTAAGTAGACCTGAAAAATTGAATTCTAAGGGTGAGGAACGAGTAAAATACAAAAACATTGCAGAAAAACAAGAACCTCCCCCCTCAAAAAAAACTCAAGAATTGAAAGGTTCTGAGAAAAAGGGTGAAAGAGGAGTTAAAAAAAAAGAAGAATTTGGTGGGGAAAAATCTACAAAAAACAGTTAGATGCTCAAATTCCTTCTCCCACTCTAGGTAACGTGGAGGTTGCTCCTCCCCCTTCCAAGCATAAGTCTGAATGTTCAATTTCTCTGTAGAAGATAAAACAAATAGTATCTGAACCTTGGAACACCAAGCAGAGTTAAAGTAAGAGGCATTATACTGAAAACAGATGTATTAAATGAAAGCTTAAATGATAAATGGTGACAACTCCTGCCTTTTCCCCTTATTGCCCGAGATGCTGTCAACCAGGTTTAAATTCTTCAAAAAGAAGTTGGAAGAGTTTCTTCTGTAGATTCCATCCAGCCTAAGAGAAAAGATCTCCAATGAAATGGTTCAAACTTCTTCAGTGAAACACTAGATGCCAAGCCCCTGTCACAGGCACAGAGATTTTCCAAATACTTTTTAAATTCTTAATTATGAGCAGATAGCCACGGCTCACGAAATGTTTGAGGAAAGTATCTAATATGCAAAACAAAACAAAAAGAACAAGCAACTTGTATGAAACAGACCAGACAGGCAGAAGTAAACAAAAGACCATCTATCCTATTCTGAGAGAGGTAAGATATAGGATCAATGAAACAACAACTGAATGTTATGAAAAAAGGACCTATCAGAGAACAAAAGAGAGCTCTTGGAAATTAAAAATGAAATAGCAGAAATGAAAAGTTCTATAGGAGGGCTGGAAGATAAAGTTGAGGAAGTCTTTCAGAAAGCAGACCCAAAAGACCAAAGAACAAAAATAGACAAGAATAGTTTTTAAATTATAGGACCAATTGATGAGTAGCTCCAAAAAAGTAGTTCTAGAAAGAAAATGAAAGGGAAGAAATTATCAAAGAAACATTCAAAAAAACCTTTCAGAAATAAAGGATATAAGATTCCAGATTGAAAAACTCTGATGAGTGACTAAAATACTGGATGAAATACTAGATCAGATTAGTCCCACACTTAGGCACATAACTGCAAGATTTCACTAAGAACAAAGAGGTCCTACGAACTTCCAGAGAGATAAAAACCTGTCACATATAAAAGATTAGGAATAAGACAGTGTCATGGATTGAATTGTGTCCCCCCAAAACATCTGTCAACTTGGCTAGGTCATGATTCCCAGTATTGTATGACTGTCTACCATTTTGCCATCTGATGTGATGTCCCTATGTGTTGCAAATTCTATCACTATGATGTAATGAGATGAATTACTGGCAGTTATACTGATGAGATCTACTAGATAGTGTCTTAAGCCAATCTCTTTTGAGATATAAAAGAGAGAAGTGAGCAGAGAGACATGGAGACTTCATACCACCAAGAAAGTAGCACCAGGAGCAGATCGTGTCTTTTGGACCTGAGGTTACTACGCTGAGATGCTCCCAGGCTAAGGGAAGATGGATGACAAGGACCTTCCTCCAGAGCTTACAGAGACAGAACGCCTTCCCCCTGGAGCTGACGCCCTGTATTTGGACTTAAAGCCTACAAGACTGTGAGAGAATAAACTTCTCTTTGTTAAAGCCATCCACTTGTGGTATTTCTGTTATAGCAGCACTAGATGACCAAGACAGAAAGATTATTCTTCTTAACTAGCTGCACTGTAGACTAGAAGACAAGGGAACAATGCCTTCAAAATTCTTAGGGAAAATGGTCTCCAACATGATATTTCTATACCTAGTTAAACTCAAGTATGAGGCAGACTGGAGACATTTTCCAATATGCAAATTCTCAAAAAATTACCTCTCACGTACCCCCTAGAAACTACTAAAGGATACGGAAAAAAAAAAGCCTGTTGCCGTCAAATTGATTCTGACTCATAGCGACACTATAGGACAGAGTAGAACTGCCCCATAGGGTCTCCAAGGAGCAGCTGGTGGATTGGCACTGCTGTCCTGTCGGTGAGCAGCTAAGCTCTTAACCACTATGCCACCAGGGCTTCAAAAAAAAAAAAAAACAATGGAATAAACCAAGACAGAGGAATATAAGTAAACTAGCAGGAGATAACAACATTAATGGAGAGTTAAAGGCACTTCCCAGGATGCTAATAAAGAAATATACTAGGATCATAGCTGTGTATCCGGCCAAAGAAGCAATCTATCCAAGGTCGTGCAGGTCAGAAGGCTCCAAAAGAAATCTCTTCAAGATGAAATAGAATATCTATTGCATTTGAAAAAAACAGGAGAAAATTTACATAACTGGGGAATAATGTGAGGTTGAATTAGTGAATTAGTTGAATTACACAGAAATTTTAGCAATTTTTAAGACAGAAGATTAAAAAAAAAGGTTAGAAAAAGTATGCTATAAGGCACAGTATGAATAGCAATCATGTATTCCTAGCAATGTGAATATCTACCTAATGAAAATTGTGTTATACCTATGGTAGAAGGATGAAGAATGAGAAGTTATGTGCATTTGTGGACATGGAGAGAACTCGATATTCACGTTCCATAATGGGAAATTGATAGATGATCTTAGGGAAAAAAAAAAAAAAAGGTATCTACGCATACTACTTACCTACATATAGAACTACCAAAAGTATTAGGTACACTAATTAAAGGTAGTTGCCTTTGGAAAATGAGAAACGGAGTAGGGCGTGAAGGCCAGGGATTGTGTTGTTGTATGTTTTTTTTAACAATCCTTATAGAACTATTAAAGTTTTTAAATTATGGAAATGCATAATTATGAGAGAAAAAATAAAATGTCAGCTCAAGCATGACTTCCGAAGAAAATCAAACGATGTTCCTACATGCTTGCATTTATATTAAATTAAAATTTTTAAGGGGGTAAGAATGTTGCCATGATAATCATTAAGGATTATTTTCACAGTCTTAAAGAATCATAATATAAAATTAGCATTTATATTTCTCAATGTAAATAGAAATATCCTATAAATAACTTTCAAGTCCATTAAAATGTCATTATGTAAAAGTTTATTATTACTTGGATAGTCACGACTATGAGTTAAATCATCCACTCTGAACATAATGAATTTCTCTCACAAGTCTAAAACACAGTTACAATATTGCAAACTTTTATAATTGATTTTCCTGGCCTAAACTGTTTAAATTATCATTAAGTTTTATGGTTCTGATAAACAGAAAAATCTAAGGGAAGAGTTATATGCTAGCAATGTTTCCCTTAACATGATACATTCATATTCTCAAAGTTTGCTGTTTAAACTAGAATGTCCAAATGGGCCTGTGTATTTATATGGTGGGATGATTTCCTTTAAATGTGGTTATCTGTATAGTTAAAGAGGCATTTATTTTTAGAAAAAAAAGATCAAACTGTTAGCAGTTGACGATACAATGACTCTTTCTCAATTATATTAAAATCTTTTTTCTTACCATTCTGAATGAGCTGAACATGGCCTCCCACTAGCCAGAAGAGAGAATCAGTCACAATTTGGAAAAAGTGTAGTAAATTATCTTTTTCTTCACCCTTAACACAAAAGACAAATCTAATTTACTTTGCTGTAATTTGCTTTATAAAAAAATGACTTCTCCCTGGGGAGTCAGAAGATCTAGCCTAGCTATTTAGGAGGTACAAGATCTTATGCCTGGGTTTACTTCAGAGTCTCTTCTGACATTCATTTTGGTCTTTTCTTTTTTTCCTGCCTTTTCAATGGCCTTTATGCTTTCTTCATGTATGATGTCCTGAAAGTTTGTATTGCAGCACAAAAGTAATGATGACAACAGCAAAAATATTATGATTGCCATGATTAGTCTTCATAATAATGAAAGCATTTTACCCCATTATTCTAGCATGTTTTTAATAAATAGACATGTGTTGACTTAAATATAATACATGAAAAACTCAAAAAAGCATTAAAAATATCATAGATTAACCACCCCTTTAGTACAGAAACTGCCTCTGCCGCGTTCACAGAAAGAACCAGCAGGAAAGGCATGGTAACCTCACTGTTGTCAATCTCCAAGGGCAGAGCTGGACTCCTAGACTTCCCAATTCATTCAAAAAACACAACTAGATAACATCATTAATAAATTCATGGCTCCTCACATTTGGTTAACAGTTCGATAAACTTGCTGTTAAATCACTTCAAGTGTCTAGCATAGGTGTTTCTCTATTCTAATAATTTTCCTTTTATACCAGTTTTTGGTTTAGACCAGAATATCCTATGTGCATCATACCATGTGATCTACTATCTATACGTTATCTACACTCTAAACCAAAAAACCAAACCTGCTGCCATCAAGACAACTGTGACTCGCAGTGACCCACTGGACAGAGTAGAACTGCCCTATAGGATTTCCAAGGAGCGACTGGTAGATTCAAACTGCCACCCTTTTGGTTAGCAGCCAAATGCTTAACCACTGTGCCATCAGGGCCCCATCTACACACTATCCAATTAAAAAAAAAATCTGGTTGGGAAGCTCCTTAGTATTTAGAACCCAAATTCCCACAGAAGGCAAGAATCTTACCATCGGGCCTTTAAGAGAACACTCCAATTAGAAGGACAGGTTAACACCTTAGGCTATCGACTGAAACCGCAGAAGAGTACACTTTAGGAATAAGAACTATGAATCAGGGACAAACGCAATGCCCTAAAAATGATAAAGACTAAGAGCAAGCCTCCACAGGATCAACTGATCTGCTCTCAAGAGACTTCAGAGGAAGACAAGAGAGTCTTTAATGTATCATTCAACTACAACAAAACACTACAGAAGGACTCAGTGAACTTCAAGACAGACCAAATGAAATCATTCAAATTGAAGCAAACAATAAAAAACATGAACAGAACCTCAACAACTTGGAGTCTGAGAGAGAAAAGAAAGAGGTGGAAAAGTATTGGCTAAAAATTTTCCTAAATGTGAATAAATATATTAACTTATAGATACATGAAACTCAGCAAACCTCAAGTAGAATATAAAGAAAACCACATCAGAGTTCATCAAAGTCAAATTAGTGAAAACCAGAGAAAAAGGAGAAGCCTTAAAAGTAGCCAGATAAAAAGACACATTACATAGAGGGGAATAAGAAAGAAGGCTGAATTCACTTCAGAAACAATAGATGCCAGAAGGCTATGGAACAAAATTTTTTTAAGTGCAGAAAGAAAAAACCCTGACAACCTAAAATTACATATATCCAGCAAAAACATGACAGATATTTTCAGGTAACCTAAAAGCTGAGAGAAGTCATCATTAGCAGAACTGCACTATAAGAAATGCTAAAAGAGGTTCTTCAGGCTAAAGGAAAATAATACCAGATGAAAATTCAAAAGTGTACATGGTAAATACAAAAGTTTTTTTTTTTCTCGCTTCTTTAAATCCTTTAGAAGTCGATAGACTATTTAAAGCAAAAACTGCAACAATGTACGGTGGGCTTTATAATATATGTAAAAGTAAAATACATAATGAAATAGCACAAAAGATGGAAGGTGGTATATATGGAACGATAAGATTCTCATATTATTCTGAAGTGGTATGATATTAACCAAGGTAGACGCAATATGTTAAGAATGAGTATTATATTCCTACAGCAAAGTCATACAAAGAGGTCTGGCTAAAAAGCCAACAGGAAGATAGAAGTGAATACTAAAAAATACTTGATTAATCCAAACATAAGAAGGAAAGAGGAAACCCTGGTGGCATAGTGGTTAAGTGCTACGGCTGCTAAGCAAAGGGTCGGCAGTTTGAATCTGCCAGGCGCTCCTTGGAAACTCTGTGGGGCAGTTCTACCCTGTCCTGTAGGGTCGCTATGAATCGGAATCGACTCGACGGCACTGGGTTTGGTTTCGGTGGTTTTTTAAGAAGGAAAGAAGGAACAAATGATAAAGAACACAGGAGACAAATTTAAAAAACAAATAGCAAAACGGTAGAATTAAACATAGCCATGTCAAAAATTACATTAAATGAAAATAAACACTCTAATTAACAAGTAGAGATGATCAGATTAGATGAAAAAAACAAGACTTGATAATACACTATCTAGTGGTACAGTGGTTAAGAGCTATGGCTGCTAACCAAAAGGTTAGCAGTTCAAGTCCAGTAGCTGCTCCTTGGAAATCCTATGGGGCAGTTCTCCTCTGTCCCAAAGGGCTACTATGTGTTGCAATTGACTTGACGGCAACAGGTTTGGTTTGGCTTTTAACAGAAATTCACTTTAAGTATAAGACACAGGTTAAAAAGTAAGTCTGGAAAAAGATATGCCATGCAAACACTAAGCTGGAGTGGCTATATGAGTAAGAGCAGACAACGTATTCTTCAAGATAAGGTGTACTGCCAGAGATAAAGAAGACCACGTCATGAAAGAGTTATCATATCAAGAAGGTATAGCAATTCTAAATGTGTGTGCATCTAATAAAAGAGCTTTAAAATGCATGAAGTAAAAACTGGTAGAACTAAAGGGAGAATTAGACAAATTCACAATCGTTGGATTTTAACATGCTCTCTCATTAAAAACTAGAACATGTAGGCAAAATAATCAGGAAAAATTTAGAAAACTTCAACACTATCAACCAAACTGAACTGACATGTATAGGACATTACACACACCTGTATTTTGCATGGAAACCCTGGTGGCATAGTGGTTAAGTGCTATGGCTGTTAACCAAAAGGTCAGCAGTTCAAATCCACCAGGTGCTCCTTGGAAACTCTCTGGGGGCAGTTCTACTCTGTCCTGTAGGATCACTATGAGTTGGAATTGACTCGATGGCAACGCGTTTGGTTTGGTACTTTGCATGGTACCACGGTAACTGAAACTCGTGCATATCTCAAGTTTCTATAACTGAAACTCATGCATATCACGAGTTTCAGTTAAGATAGCACTGTGCAAGGCATGGACTGTCTTTAATGGAACATTCACCAAGCTAGAACATATGGCAAACCATAAAATAAGTCTGAAAAAATTTCAAAGGACTGAAATCACACAAAGTATGTGACCACAATAGAATTAAATTCGAAATCAATAACAAAGGATCTAGAAAAATCCTAAAATATTTGGAAATTAAGCAACACACTTCTAAATAACCCATGGATCAAAAAAGAAAAGTATATATGGGAATTAGCACAATTCACTCCAGAAGCACTTGTTGAACTGAAATAACCTCTACGTTTTGGTTGAAACATTTTGACTAGAGAGGATTAGAAAGACCAAGGAGAAAGTCTGCCTTTATTTTTCACCACTGAGAGTTACTGATAAAAGTTCTGAACACAGAGAACAATGCTTTCCTCTAACATAAATTTAAGTAGAAAGTATGTTTTAGGAAGATACTAAGGAAATAAGTGTTTTTTGATGCTGTCCAGAGTTGAGTAGGAAGGCAGATCCTTCAAAAAGTTCTACTGTCTGCTTCAGCTAACACTTGAGAATTTTCTAATATAGAGATGATTATTTACTTGGTTGTAACTTAAAATGTGTAAAGCCATTACTCTAATTGTACTCTCACCCAAATATCGCATATTTGAAAAATAACATGGAATGTCATCTCAAGAATTAAACTGTTTTGGTTATAAAACAAAAAACACTAAGTAAACAACATATATACCTTAGCTGCATTGATGAAACATGTCTGTAATCGTCTTCCCAAAACCAGAAAACTTTCTACAGCTGATGGAAGTAATTCACTGTAAAATTCCTCTGCATCTTCTCCTGGCTCCAAGCCCACACAGCAATGGCTGAAACAAGAGCACAAGTCTGTGACTTAGTTTGTATTGATTATAAATTTCAGCTAAATGCTAAAGCTTCTATTGACATGCCTTAATGAGGATTTTTTGTATCCTTCTTTTGTTGCCAAACCAATAAAGAATTTTTGTTGGAAAATTGGTCTAAGAACTTTGGTGTGGACATTGCCTGTACTTAGATCCAAGATTCATCCTAAAAACCTGTATTTCCACTCCTCAGGAAAGAAAAGACACTTGGTTCATAACAAAGAGAAACAGGGCAAGTAGTCAGTGAATGGGATAAAATCACCTAAAATTAACCTTGAGAGGTTAATTCATGGATACCATTTATGTCAACTGATGCATTTTAGACATTCTGATAGCTGAAAAACACAGAATAAGATTAGCAAGGGACAGCTTAGGAAATCAAACACTCTGAACTTTATACCAATTTCTACTTTTCTGTAGATCTACTAAGGTCCCTGGATGGCACAAATGGTTTGCACTCAACTACTAACCTAGAAGGTTAGCAGTCTGAATGCACCCAGCAATGCCACAAAACAAAGACCTGGAGATCTGCTTCTGAAAAAAATTACAGCCAAGAAAAACTGTGGTGTGATTAATTACTTCTAGCCATGGTCTTGTGACTCCCACCCAGCTGATTGGGTGGGGCTGTGCAAATAAGATAACTGTGGCCACTGAGGGCTTGGCAAGTTCTGCCTTAAAAGAGAGCCAGCTCCAGAGCAGAGAGGAGAGCCCACCACCACCAAAGAAGAGATCCGCAGCAGACAATGCAGTGGGCTTCCTGGCCCACAGAGTGAGAAAGCTGAGTGCCTTTGGGCAGAGACTGAGGGCCAGGGAGAAGTCCATGCCTGACCCACGAATTTGGGACTTGCCCACCTGCACAACTGTGTGAGCCATTTCCTTTAAATGTTTCCTAAGTTTATTGACACCTTGCAGTAAACAAGGGAACCCAAAGACAGGTGGAAGAGTGCCGAGGTGAGAGGGAGTAGTTGATGTTAGAGATGATGGAGTGGTACAGCAGCTTGGAAATGCTAGACACTTGAAACATCTTTAACCACCACCTCATAGGAATCAGCTTTGTGCTGATCCTTAGAAAAGAAATTATTCATTTCAAACCCTATGGAGCAGCTGTTACACGTGGAATCATCATGAGTTCGAACTAACTCTATGGCCATGGGCTGGGTTTGGTTTTGGTAGATCTACTTTCCTAAGTTCTGCAAGGTATCTGCCTGTGTATTTCTTATATCGGAAGGGAAAACAGTAAAAATCCAACTTTAGTAGAAATATTGAATATTAAAGGAGGGAAAGTTATTTAGAGAAATGGTTCCTCTTGAAATGGCACATAAAATATTGGTAATGACTGCTTTTCACAGCCAAAGTCACTCCCTGAATATGCACTGAATATATTCGGAAGTTTCAATAATAAAAAGTATTTGTGTAAAAGCCCCAAATCCAAAAATAGGCTCTATGGGTGTATTCTAATGAGGAAGGACTGCTGTTTTAATCTTTTCAACAAAATGTGCAAACATAAGATAAGCAATGTTGTTGCGTGCTGTCAAGTTAATTCTGACTCACAGCAACTACAAATTGGGCACGCTAAAAACTAACTGGCTAATGTCCACCTGTATCAAGTTTTTTTTTGCACTTTGGTTTCTAATGTTAATTACTTAAGAGTTATTTATTTGGATTGAGACCATTAATAAATGAAATTATGTTTGTACATTGACAAACATGGGGTTCTTTTAAGTCTTCAATTTCAATTCAGAGAACCTGGCTCGATAAGTATTTTCATTGAAGCAAAGCAAAAACATGTCTTTATTAGCTTAAACAAAGAATTAATCTTGAAAATTGAAGTGTAAAAAAAAAAACTATGTTTATTTGTTAATTGTTCTTTCTAACTGTATACCTTGGATTTGGCCTTTACCTAGTAACAAATTAGGAGTAAGCAATTTAGAAAGCCAGGATCCAATTAGTAAATACACACTTTCAGTTATCTAATTTATAATAAGTATTTTTTTTATGCAGCTTAGGCACTGAGAAGATCTGGTTTATTTTATTGCCTCTTTCAAAAAACTATTTTCATCTTTTTTCTATGAACTGTTTCTAGCATGGCATTATATCAGTCTGAATATTGACAACATTTGGATAACGAAATATATGGCTGAGACAGCTACAACACCACAAAGCGAAATTAATAGTTTTTATATATGTTCTCCTATAGTACTTTGCTTGTATCTTTCATTTTTTTTTTTCCTTCATTTTAGCATTCCGCCTGTATCATAACATTTACATGACTGTTGTTGTTAGGTGCCGTCAAGTCAGTTTCGACTCATAGCAACCCTTTGTACAAGAGAACACTGCCTGGTCCCCGCAATCCTCACAATCATTGCTATATCTGAGCCCGTTGTTGAAGCCACATGCCAATCCATCTCGTTGAGGGTCTTCCTCTTTATTGCTCACCTTCCACTTTATCAAGCATGATGTCCTTCTTCAGGGACTGGCCTCTCATGAGAACATGCCCAAAGTATGTGAGATGAAGTCTCGCCATCCTCGCTTCTAAGGAGCATCCTGGCTGTACTTTTTCCAAGACAAACTTGTTCCTTCTTCTGGCAGTCTGTGGCATAGTTAATATTCTTCACCAACATCATAATTCAAATGCATCGATTCTTCTTCAGTCTCCCTCATCCACTCTCCTACTTTCGCATCCATATGAAGCAACTGAAAATACTGTGGCTTAGGTCAGGCACACCTTCGTCCTCAAAGTGACATCTTTGCTTTTGAATACTTTTGCTGCAGATTTGCCCAATGTAACATGTCATTTATTTCTGGACTGCTGTTTCCGTAGGCATTGATTGTAGATCCAAAGAAAATGAAATTCTTGACAACTTCAATCTTTTTTCTGTTTATCACGATGTTCCTTATTGGCCCAGTTACGGGGATTTTTGTTTTCTTGATGTTGAGATATAATCCATATTGAAGGCTGTAATCTTTGATCTTCATCAGTAAGTGGTTCAAGTCCTTCTCACTTTCAGCAGCCAAAGTTGTGTCATGTGCATATCACAGATTGTTAATGAGTCTTCCTCTAATCCTGATGCCACGTTCTTCATATATTCCAGCTTCTTGGATTATTTGTTCAGCATACAGATTGAGTAAGTATGGTGGAAGGACACAACCCTGATGCACACCTTTCCTGATTTTAAACCACATATGACTGTTAGGCCATCTCTATTGTCAACTTCTCAAGTGTAGGGCCAATGCCTTAATTTCTTCATTCATTTAAATATTCATTAAATAATAAATAGCATATTAGGCATTGGGATTCAGTGGTGAGCAAAATGCATTGTCACCATCTTCATGGAGCACATGGAGGGAAATTTAGATATTAATCAAATAATCACACAAATAGATACAGAGTTAAAAATAAATATTATGAGGCAAAAGCACAACCAAAACCTAACACAGGAGGTTGTCAGTGCTTGCTAGGTAGATGAATAAAAAAGGAAGCAAATATTGAAAATCAAAATCTACTACTACGTCTCTCAAGAACAAGATGGTTTATTATTGCAATTTACCTTAATATTTGAGTAAGTTGGGAAACGGTAGACCAACCACCCTGGATTCGAGAACAATCTTGACTGAGGACCAAGAGGCAATACTGAATGAGGTCATAACAATATATGTCTTGTTTGACTTTCTTCAACTCTGAGCCTCCTAAAGGTGTGCTGTTTATTATTTCTAAGGCAAAAGGAAACAAGATATACTTATTTTTGCTCAATAAATACAAGAGCTATTTGTATTTTTATATGTTGAATAACTAAAAATAAATTAAAAAGGAAAAATGCTTGAGATACCAGTGTTAAGATTTCTCTGAATAAATTAGAAACAAATACTAAATTTGCACCCATGATGGAATTGTTTAGTTACTTAAACAGTGTTAGTTAATCATGAAAATATTTTCTTACCTTTTAACTTCAACAATATAACAGGGACATTCTGCTCAGGACTTTTTGCAACCTCAGCAGCTAGAGATAGTATCCTTGGGTCTGTACCAGTTGGCTTCATTTCTCTTATCACCTATATTTTAACAAAATCAAAGCATGAAGGTCAAACAGCTGTAAAAAACTTCACTCTCCAAATTATGTTTGAAATATGCTTTCAATATAAATGAAAACTTGACTTTGCTTGCCTTGTTTGAGAAGTGACACGTAGGTTTTTTTCATCTTTACAGGAAACTCTGGCTTTTCTAACCAGTGTGTCTCTATTTCCTACTGAACAGCTTTGGTAGGAACTATTTATTGAGCACCCACCAAGAGTCAGGAACTAGGCTAAGTGCTTCACATTCAATCTTTCAAACCTACACAACAATCCTAGGATAGGAATTAATGTTCATTATACAAGAAAAACTAAGGGTGCAGAAAAGAGTCAACACGGCAGTCTGAGACTGCTACCTTTGTGCTTACTGCTACCCTTTGGATGCCATCTGGGAACCTGGATTTGGGGAAGGTTCCCACCATTCCTTGATAAGAGGTGCTCACTGTACCCACATGTTGGGACAAACAGTGCCATTTATGCTGAACATCTGCTTTACTTCTGGGAGTCTAGCATTCTGGTACATGCTAGGCAGGGGCTGCCTCTGTGACCAGTCTCCAGGAAAAGCCCTGGGTATTGAGTTTCTAGTGAGCTTCCCTGGTAGACAATATTTCACATACATTGTCACAAGTCATTGTTGGAGGCATTAAGATTGTCCTGTGTGACATCAATGGGAAAGGATTCTTGGAAACTTCTACTTGGCTTCCTCTGAACTTCACTTCATGTGCCTTTTCCTTTGCAGATTTTACGCTATATCCTTCTGCTGTGTTAAATCACATCTGTGAGTATAACTATATGCTATAATCCTAGCAAATTACCAAACCTAGGGGTGGCCTTGGGGACCCCAACACACTGAGGCTCAGAAATGTTAATATTAAGATAACCAAAGCTTATTTATAAATAGCATAATAAATAAAACCAATTTCCTGAAGTTAAAAAATAGCCATGTTCCACTTCAAATTGTTCCCAATACTTTCTCTACATAAAAAAGTATTAATATATGTTAAAAGATCAGATATTGAATAAAAAATATAATTTTTGCTAAATTAGAATAAAAGTTAACATGTATTATGAAAGCTAACATATATGCAAGTTCAAGTTGAATATGAATAAAATGAAAGCATGTCCACGACAGCCAAAACACAACCTTGAGTATGTCCCACCTGAATTCAGAGACCATCTTAAGAACAGACTTGACGCACTGAACACTAATGACCGAAGGCCAGACAAGTTATGGAATGACATCAAGGATATCATACATATTGAATGCAAAGGTCATTAAGAAGAAAAAAAGAAAAGACCAAAATGCATGTCAGAAGAGACTCTGGAACTTGCTCTGGAATGCAGAATAACTAAAGTGAACAGACGACATGAAGCAAAAGAGCTGAACAGAAGATTTCAAAGGGTGGCTTGAGAAGACAAAGTATTACAGTGAAATGTGCAATCACCTGGAGTAAAAACCCAAAGGGAAAGAACACACTTGGCATTTCTAAAGCTACAAGAACTGAAAAAATTCAAACTTTGAGTTGCAATATTGAAGGATTCTACAGGCAAAATATTGAACAAAGCAAATAACATCAAAAGAAGATGGAAGGAATACAATGAGTCACTGTACTAAAAAAACTGCTCAACATTCAACCATTTCAGGAGGTAGCACATGATCAAGAACTGATAGTACTGAAGGAAGAAGTCCAAGCTGCACTGAAGGGCTCCAGGGATTGATGGAATACCAACTAACATGTTCAACAAACGGATGCAGCACTGGAGATGCTCACTCATCTATGCCAAGAAATTTGGAAGACAGCTACCTGGACAGCTGAATGGAAGAGATCCATATTTGTGCCTATTCCAAAGAAAGCTGATCCAACAGAATGCAAAAATTACTGAATATCATTAATATCACATGTAAAATTTTGAAGATCAATCAAAAGCGGTTGCTGCAGTACATCGACAGGGTACTGCCAGAAGTTCATGCCAGGTTCAGAAGAGGACATGGAACCAGGGATATCACTGCTATTAGATGAATCATGGCTGAAAGCAGAGAATACCAGAAAGATGTTTACCTGTGTTTTATTGACTACGCAAAGGCATTCAACTGCGTGGATAGTAACAAATTATGGATAGCATTGCGAAGAATGGGAATTCCAGAACACTTAATTGTACTCATGAGGAACCTGTACATAGACCAAGGGGCAGCCCTTCAAACAAACAAGGAGATACTGCGTGGTTTAAAGTCAGGAAAGGTGCGTGTCAGGGCTGTATCCTTCCACGATACTTATTTAATCTGTATGCTGAACAAATAATTTGAGAAGCTGGACTATATGAAGAGGAATGTGGCAACAGAATTGGAGGAAGACTAATTAACAGCCTGCAATATGCAGATGACACAACCTTACTTGCTGAAAGAACTTGAAGCGCTTAAGATGACAGCCTTCAGTATGGATTGTACCTCAACATAAAGAAAACAAAAATCCTCACAACTGGACCAATAAGCAACGTCATGATAAATGGAAAAAAGGTTGAAGTTATCAAGGATTTCATTTTACTTGGATCCACAACCAATGCCCACGGAAACAGTAGTTAAGGAATCAGATGACATATTACACTGGGCAAATGTACTGCAAAAGACCTCTTTAAAGCGTTTAAAAGCAAAAATGCCACTTTGAGGACTAAGGTATGCCTGACTCAAGTCATGGCATCTTCAATTGCCTCATATGCATGGGAAAGCTGGACAACGAATAAGGAAGACTGAAGAATTGACACCTTTGAATTATGGTGTTGTTGGCAAAGATTACTGAATATACCATGGACTGCCAGAAGAATGAACAAACCCATCATGGAAGAAGTACAGCCAGAACGCTCCTTAGAAGGGAGGATGGTGAGACTTTATCTCATGTGCTTTGGACATGTTACCAGGAGGGACGAGTCCCTGAAGAAAGACATCACGTTTGCTAAAGCCAACAGTCAGCAAAAAAGAGGAAGACTCTCAACAAGAGGAATGACGGTAGCTGAGACAATGGGCCCAGGCATAATAATGACTCTGAGGATAGTACAGGATCGGGCACTACTGCACAAAGGGTCACTATGAACTGGAACTGACTTCACGGCAGCTAGCAATAACAATAACATACATTAAGTTTTTACTGTGAGCTAAGCACTGTGCTAAATCCTTTTATATGCGTTAGCATATTAAATCCTCACAACAGGACTATGAGGTAGAATCTGTTATTTCCATTTTATAGATTAAAAAAATGAAGCTTGAGGAATTTAACACCCTTGTCCTGGCTCCACCAGCATGTGTTGAATCATCATTCAAATCCAGATCAGTATGACTCCAAGGCCTGTGGTTTTAATTACAATGTTTATTATATTTCTTCCCATGTAAAAGTGGAAAAAATGCAGAACATATTTCCAAATGATCTATTTTTTTTTTTTTTTGAGAATTTAAAATTATTTCTTTGGTGTTAATGAAGTTACATTTGCTATAGGCAACATTTGTGGTTAACAGTTTCTAAAAGTAATGCTAATCACCATTCTTATTATTGTTCAAGGATAAAAGCAATTCTTAATTAGGATTTTTGAGATTTCAGCTAAGAATTACAAGTTCAATCAAGTAGTTTTCATTAGATTTGCTAAGGTATCATTATTTTGAATCAGAAACTAGATTATTTGTGAGTTAGAATTTTGCTCTACATTTTCATCCAGCTCTGTCTGGGACCCTCTACTGTGATCCCTGTCAGAGCAGTCGGTGGTGGTAGCAGGGCATCATCTAGATGTACTGGACTCAGTCTGGTGGAAGCTGTGGTCTGTTAGTCCTTTGGACTAATCTTTCCCTTGTATCTTTAGTTTTCTTCATTCTCCCTTGCTCCTGAAGGAGTGAGACCACTGTTGTATCTTAGATGGCCGTTTATAGACCCTAGACGCTACTCACCAAAGTAGAATGTAGAACATTTTCTTCATAAAATATGTTATCCCAGTGGAGCTAGATATTCCCCAAGACCATGGTCCCCAGAGCCCTTAGCCCAGCAATTCAGTCCCTCAGAGAGTCTGGATGTGTCTATGGAGCTTCCCTGACCTTGCCTTGGACAAGTGGTGCTGGCTTCCCCAGTACTGTGTACCGTCTTACCCTTGACCAAAGTTACTACTTACCTATTGTCTATTTAGTGTTTTTCTATCCCCACCCTCCCCTCCGTTGTAACCATCAAAGACTTTCTTTTTGTGTGTAAACCTTTTCATGAGTTTTTACAGTAGTGGTCTCATATAATACCAAATAATCTACTTCTAACTCATTTTCTAACTATTCTTTTTTTTAATTAATTTTTATTGTGCTTTAAGTGAAAGTTTGCAAATCGGGTCAGTCTCTTATACAAAAATTTACACATACCTTGCTATATACTCCTAATTGCTCTCCCCCTAATGAGACAGCACAGTCCTTCCCTCCACTCTCTCTCTTTGTGTCCATTCGGGCAGCTTCTGGCCCCCTCTGCCCTCTCATCTCCCCTCCGGACAGGAGATGCCAACACAGTCTCATGTGTCTACTTGAGCCAAGAAGCTCATTCTTTACCAGTATCACTTTCCATCCCATATTCCAGTCCAATCCCTGTCTAAAGAGTTGTCTTTGGCAATGGTTCCTGTCTTGGGCTAACAGAAAGTCTGGGGACCATGGCCTCCAGGGTCCTTCTAGTCTCAATCTGACCATTAAGTTTGGTCTTATTACAAGAATTTGGGGTCTTCATCCCACTGCTCTCCTGCTCCCTCAGGGGTTCTCTGTTGTGTTCCCTGTCAGGGCAGTCATCGGTTGTGGCCAGGCACCATCTAGTTCTTCTGGTCTCAGGATGATGTAGTCTCTGGTTTATGTGGTCCTTTCTGTCTCTTAGGCTCATAATTACCTTGTGTCTTTGGTGTTCTTCATTCTTCCTTGCTCCAGGTGGGTTGAGACGGATTGATGCATCTTAGATGGCTGCTGGCTAGCGTTTAAGACCTCAGACGCCACTCTCCAAAGTGGGATGCAGAATGTTTTCTTAATAGGTTTTATTATTCCAGTTGACTTAGATGTCCCCTGAAACCAGGGTCCCCAAACCCCTGCCCCTGTTACGCTGACCTCCAAAGCATTCAGTTTATTCAGGAAACTTTTTTGCTTTTGGTTTAGTCCAGCTGAGCTGACCTCGTAACTATTATTCTTGATAATTGACATCTCAGTCCATCTTTCATACTGAAGAGTTGGATATACCATCAAAAAAAAAAAAAAAAAACCCAAACCCATTGCTGTCAAGTCGATTCTGACTCATAGCAACCCTAAAGCCACAGCATCCAGAATTCATCTTTTATTAGATAAAATATAAACTAAAAATAATTTTATAGAAAGTCTGACACATAGTAGGCACACAACTTGCCAAAAGAGTGCATAGTTACCTCATTCTTTCCAATAGCTGCGTTATGCTAGGCTTCCTTTGTAAGCGTTTATCAAAATAATTTTATAGAAGAATCATAACCCAAATGGGGAAAACATAAAACAGAATTTCAAATTCTCATGGAATGCAGACTTTCTGGAGCTACAGAGGTTGGATGAACTACCAAAATACCGCCCAGAGATAATCTTTAAACCTTAAACCAAAAATATCCCCTTAAGTCTTCCTAAAACCAAACAGTCTAGCTTAACTAGTAAAAAAAAAATGTCTCCTTGAGCATTGTGCTCTTTTTAAGAACTATCTACATAGGATCAAAGCGACAACAGCAACTCAAAAGATTAGACTGTAGCCTTAGGGGGCAGTGAGTTTATGTTAATGGAGGAGGAACAACTCAGAAAAGGAGTGAAAATGGTTATACAACTCGAAGACTGTAACAAGTGTCACTGAATTGTATACAAAGAAACTGCTGAATTGGTGTACGTGTATATTCTCAACAACAAAGAGTATATCAAAATATATTTAAACATCTCCTCTATTGATAATCATTCCAGTTGTAGGATATTACAAGCAATGATGCAGTGAATATCAGTGTATGTGTGTTTATGTACTCATGCTAGTATTTTTGTAGAATGAATTCCTTGAAGTTGGATGGCTGGATTACAGGGTATACATAGTTTACATCTTGATTAGACAATGCCAGGTTTTTCTACAAAATGTTTTTCTGATTTGTATTCCCGCCATGAAGCATGAGGCTGTTCATTTCCTTAGTCCTTTACTAACATGTTATCTTTCACATTTTTGCTAATCTGTAAGATGAAAATTGGTATCATGCTATTTTAATTTGTATTTATTAGGGAAGTCAGGCATATTTTCATGTTCACTGGCCATTTCTTCTTCTATATATTTCTACTCACATCCTTTGACCATTTTTCTACTAGTTTGTTTGCCTTATTCTTTTGTAGAAGCTTTTCATACATGGATATGAACTCTCTCTACCTTTATGCTGACTGTAAACAGTTTCTCCTTGTCTGCCATTACATTTGATTACGGTGTCTTTATCATAAGCTTAAAATTTTTTATGTAGAAAATATAACAGTATTTTCCTCTATGGCTTCTATTTTTTGTGTCTTTTTTAGAAAGGCCCTTCCTACCCAAAGATCTAAAAAGTACTAGAAAGTCAAATGCACATACCTACATTAAATTTCTAAGGTAATTAGCCAAGAAAAGACATAAAAGTAGCAATCTGAAATGCTGTTTTTGTCATATGCTAAGTTATCATAAATATATTTGGGTATACTTTTTGAATTCTAGTCAGTTCCATTAATTTATTTGCTTATTACTGGACTAATACAACATATAAAAAATTTGTTTTAACATATATTTGGGGGAAATTTGCACTAGAATGTAAGCTTCATGAGGGCCAAACCAAGACTAGCCTTGTACAGGTCTTACTCTTTGGTTCACTGCTGTATTCTCAGTTGCTAGAGTAGTACCTGGCATGTGGTAGGTACTTAATGAATGTATGTTGAAAGAATGAATAAAGGCATGAACCTTGTATATTCCAAGACTCAATTTCCTGACCCTCTGCTTTTTTCCCTGTTACAGTATGGGAACCTCCAATTTCTGACAGGAAGTCATTTCGAAAGAATAAGATGGGCTTCAAACATAGCTCCTGCCCTCCTGGCTAACATAGTAAAACGTAACTGAAACATGATCATCACCAAACATCTGTGTGTAGGGCGCTATGTTAGATGCAATGGTCACAATGATTAATGATGTTCTAGTTGGGAAAGAAAAGGCATTTAACTATCTATAAAATACAATATCTTAAGCACCAAATAGATAACACAGATGATAAGATAATAAAGTCAGAGGACTGGTCTTCCCTGAACCAGTTTTTTAGACTTATAAACAAAGTAGCAATTCCCATCTCCTAGAATAATTAAGGAGCCCTGGTGGCACACTGGTTAAGAGCTCGGCTGCTAGGCTGCTAACCAAAAGGTCAGCAGTTTGTACCTACCAGCCATGCCTTAGAAACCCTATGGGGCAGCTCTCTAGGATCGCTATGAGTCAGAATCAACTTAACAGCGACAGGTTTTTTTTTTTTTTTTTTAAGAATAATTAATATACAGAAGAGAAGAGAGCCACCAAGGACGGCCCTCAAATGTTCTGACGGTAGAGCTAGACATTAAAAACTACTTGGAGAGCTCTTATTATTTGCCATTCATTTTTCTAAAAGTTTTCATATATTAACTAACTTAATCCTCTCAACAATTTTTAAGAGATAAACAAACAAACAAACAGCCACTGCCATCAAGTTGAATTCCGACTCGTAGGGACCCTATAGGACAGAGTAGAACTGCCTTACAGAGTTTCCGAGACTGTAATCTCTACGGAAGCAGACTGCCATATCTTTCTCCCATGGAGCAGCTAGTGGGTTTGAACCACGGACCTTTCAGTTAGCAGCTGAGCGCTTAACCACTGCGCCATGAAGGCACCTATTCTAAGAGATATTATTTTTTCCCTGATTTTAACAATAAGCAGCCTTAACTTTGGAGAGTTAATTAGTTTGCACAAAATCACAATGCTAGGTATGAAGCCAGAGTTCAAACTCAGAAATTCTGGCTCCAGAACCTGAGCACTCAGGTACAGTCTTAAAACCAAGAAAAACAAAACCCATTAGCCGTGTGTTGATTCTGACTAGTAGCAACCCTACAGGACAGGGTGGAACTGCCCCATAGGGTTTCCAAGGAGCACCTGGTGGATTCGAACTGCCGAGCTTTTGGCTCGAGGCCATACCTCTTAACCACTATGCCACCAGGGTTTCCTCTTAACCACTCGTAGGCCTTACAAGTGTAGAAATTTAGACAAGCAGATAGGCTGAAGGAGACATTCATCTATTCATCTAGAACAATAAATCAGGGCTTCAAATTGTTGGAAGCCCTGATGATTTGCATTTCTAACAAGTTCCCAGGCAATGCTAATGCTGCTGGTTAAGGACCAATTTTGAGAACTACTAGTAGAACAGTGGTTCTCAAAATTTATTATACACCTGGGGATCTTGTTCAACTGTAGAGTGTGAGTCAGTATATCTGGGGTGAAGCCCTGGTGGCACAGTGGTTAAGTGCTCTGCTGCTAACCAAAAGATCAGCAGTTTGAATCCACCAGCCGTTCCTTGGAAACCCTATGGGGCGGTTCTACTCCATACTATAGGGTCACTATGAGTGGAAATCCACTCAACAGCAATGGGTTTGGTGGTTTGGTATATCTGGGGTGGAAATGGAGCCCTGGTGGCACAGTGGTTAGGAGCTACAGCTCCTAACCAAAGAATAGGCAGTCTGAATCCATCAGCCTTTCCTTGGAAACCCTATGGAGCAGTTCTACTCTCCTATAGGGTCGCTAGGAGTCAGAATCAACTGGACAGCAAGAGGTTAGGGATGGAAATGCATTTTATCAGCAGGGGTCCAAACCAGAAGGAACCAGTTGGAAGCCCTGCAATAAACTGGCCAATTTGGCTGTGGTGGAAGTAAGGGAGTTCACTTTACATAACTACAATGAAGAATGATCAGCGGTTCCCTATGAGTCGGAATCGACTGGATGGCAGCGGGCTGGGTTTGGTTTGGTTTTGGGAACCATTTGTAAAGTTTCTTTTGGGTGCTTTTCAATTTGGCTCCAAAGCAACACTTCTCCCATCTTTACCGTTAAATTAATAAGCTCTGACAGAAAAAAAACATTGTGGCAATTATTTATTAATTTACGGATGCTATTTTTTTATTACCCTGTTGCCAGACTACCAGCTCCAGCCCCACTCTCGATCCTATAGGAGTCACGTATTTTTATCCCTATAGGATGCCTGTTACTGCATCCACGGATCACTGTGAAGTAAACGAAAGAAGGCAAGTGATCCCAAACGTCTACAGTTACCGTCTCTGAATCCTCTTTCTTCCCTCCGTCCACTTCTCCTCTCCCAGGCCTAACTCCACCAGGCACTTCCTCAGGAACACAGAGGTCCGAGAAGGGCTGCTCAGGTAACGGCGTCGTCTGCCCTCAGGTTCAAGGACCGAGGCTCTGGGGTCCGCGGGCTCATTTACTCAGGGTTCCAGTCCCGCCTTTGGCGCGCCCAGACCTTGGGCAAGACACCAGGCCTTGTGCCCAGATACAGCCCCATCCCGGACCTCAGTTTCCACACAACCGGTTTCCGTCGAGTCCACACAAGTAAGTACTCGGTAAAAGGCCCTTTTAACATTGAGCAAAAAGGGCTGAAGCAGGCCGAGCCTCCGGTTAAGAGCGCCGACATACCTGGTTACTTGCCCCAGGAGCCTGGCTTCCGGGCCTCCCGGTATCCAGGGGTCCTCTCCCCGCCCCCGGGCCAGCCCCGGGCCAGCCAGTCCGTTACCTCAACTTCGCTTCGGGTTCCTCCAGCCCGGCCTTCTCCCACCGCTCGCCTCAGAGGCGCGGCCTTCCCGGGCCAGCGTGCGTCGCAACGCGGGATGGGCTCTGGAGGCGGGACCAGACGCCTCCGAGCCAGGGGGCGGGGCGCCCTTCGCCAGGCAGCCAATCAGCGCGCGAGCGCGCCCGCTGGGGCCGCGCGCGTCGGGCGGAAGGCGGGGCCTGCCGTGGCTGCGCTCGCAGCTGCCGCTGGAGCTACTTGAGGCTGAGGTGGCAGATGGTAGCGAGCCCGGCGGCGGCGGCAAAGTCGCAGGCAGAGGATAATGATGAATGGAGCGGCGGGACACTTGCACCTCGGCAGTCGCGAGCGAGTTCTCAAGTTGGGCGAGACTTTCGAGAAGCAACCGCGCTGCGCCTTCCACACTGTGCGCTGTGAGTGGGTATGACCCGCGGGAAAAAGGAGCCTCCGGGATGGGGGTGTGGGCGCAGAACCCCTCCGAGTTCTGGTCCCACCGTCCCCTGAATCTGCTGGACAGTGGGGGACCCAGCTGCCCTGCCTGGACTCCAGGGGGGCCGGAAGAAGGAGCTGGAGTCCAGCAGGTGTGCATAAACCCACGGAAGAATTTGAGACCAACAGGCAGGAAAGTGAAACTTTGTGGAGAAGGGCTGCGGAGGGGACTGTGAGACGTGACGGGTGGCTGAGGCAGAGGTGGCAAGGCAGATAATAACGTGACAGTTAACAGGGTGGCAAAGAACCGAGCTCTTCTCCATTGTGCCTGGGGAAGGGACTTCCTTGAGGCTGGTGGAGAAATCATCTCTTTTTCTCGCCTCTGGCTGGTCAGGGTCCTTATTTAGTGTGTTCCTGGGAAGAGGTTCTGAACCATCCCAATAATCTGTATTTCCTTGGGACTTCTGATTTCAGTCAGTTATCAAATATTATCAAACTATTGGACAGTGTGTTATTACATTCTTTATTCGGAAGGTATTTACCTCCCTGTGACTTCTACCTTTTGGTTTTCCTGTGTCTTTTGCAACTAGTTTTTAGTCGTTCGCTTTTATGTTGTTGAGGTTGAAAAGGGAACTCCTGCTTTAGTATTTGACTGATGTAGATTAGAGGAAGGAATGTTGCGTATTATGATTTTGTATGTAAAATTTCATTTTTTTGCATAATAACCCTCAGAATTAATTCTAGAGCTGGAAGGAAACTTTGAGATCATTAAATCGTGACCGATCATTTTTCTGTGGCAAATTGCAAAGTAGGTATTTTTTTCACTTCCTTTATTCACCTTTGCCCAGCTTCTAAGTCATTCTGCCCTGGCTCGTCTAGAGACCTTTATGGTTTTCGCTTTGAACTGGTCTGTGTTTCAGCCAAAACTCCTAACAAAAATTTACATTCTCCAAAAATTTACTTACATTGTGACTGTAGGAACTTATTTTTATTTAAGCAAAATATTCTTATTAAAGGTTTTTTTAAGAAAAATTATTTTGCTGTGTATAGTCTCAGTAACAACAACAAAATAAATAAAATTTAAAAGAAAAATTAACATCCAATTGGTAGAATAAGCGGGGGAGATGTTCATGAACAGAAGATCTTCAACGGTGCCGTCGTTTATTCTTCTTTACCTTACTCTCTGGTCCAAAGCTTCTCGCAATGAAACAGCGGGTAGTGCTGACTGCAGTTCCTCTGCCTCTTTAATCTCATTTTCCAAAAGTATGATATGGTTCTTACCTGGTTTCTCCATGTCTTTCTTTCAAGCAGTGTCTCCCCTCTCCTTTTCTCTTTCTTCTCAGGTATGTTGTAGTCTTTATACACTATAGGCTGTTGTCCATAGTATTAATTTTTCAAATTACTAAGTTTAAGATTATAAAAATTTGCTCAAGAATATTTGTTCCCATAACTTGGGTATATACTCTCTTTTTAAGGACATGAATCACAAATATAAGTAAATAAAAAATAATCTTTGAAAAGCACCGTTGCAAGTGCTCTAAAGCCTTTCATTTATAAAGGTTCACAAAATGCTGGAATTCTGCCTTCAGTGTAAGAGAATAAGTGAAATAGGTCAATGATCCAGCTGCAGGAATGAAAATAAAACAGCAACAATAGCACCCACAAAAAAAAAAAAACCCAGATATTTGAGTATCAGCTTAGTCCAGTAGAAGCCATTAGAACGGTTTTCAGCCCTCATTTTTTTCTTATTGTTGAAGTAGGCATAGCAATTGCACATAATCTTTTTGTAGTTGTTGTTAGGTGCAGCCGAGTCCGTTCCAACTCATAGTGACAGTGACCCTGTTCGCAACAGAACAAAACACTGCCCGGTCCTTCCAAGACAGATTTGTTCGTTCTTTTGGCAGTCAGTGATATATTCAATATTTTACGTCAATGCCACAATTCAAAGGCATCAATTCTTCTATGGCCTTCTTTATTCATTGTCCAGCTTTCAGATGCGTATGAGGTGATTGAAAATACCATGGCTTGGGTCAGGCACACCTTAGTCTTCAAGGTGACATCTTTGTTCTTCAACACTTTAAAGAGGTCCTTTGCAGCAGATTTACCCAATGCAATGCATCTTTTGATTTCTTGACTGCTGCTTCTATGGCTGTTGATTGTAGATCCAAGTAACGTGAAATCCTTGACAACTTCAGTCTTTTCTCTGCTTATCATGATACTGCTTATTGGTCCAGTTGTGAGGATTTTTGTTTTCTTTATGTTGAGGTGCAATCCATACTGAAGGCTGTGGTCTCTGATCTTCATTAGTAAGTGCTTCAAGTCCTCTTCACTTTCAGCAAGGAAGGTTGTGTCATCTGCATAACACAGGTTGTTAATGAGTCTTCTTCCAATCCTGATGCCCCGTTCTTCATACAGTCCAGTTTCTCAGATTATTTGCTCAGCATACAGATTGAATAGGTTTGGTGAAAGGATACAACCCTGACACACACCTTTGCTGACTTTAAACCAAACAATATCCCCTTGTTCTGACTGAACGACAGCCTCTTGATCTATGTAAAGGTTCCTAATGAGCACAATTAAGTGTTCAGGAATTCCCGTTCTCCGCAATATTATCCATAATTTGATATGATCTACACAGTCGAATGCCTTTGCATGGTCAATAAAATACAGGTAAACATCTTTCTGGTATTCTCTGCTTTCAGCCAGGACCCATCTGACATCAGCAACGATATCCCTGGTTCCATGTCCTCTTCTGAAACTGGCCTGAATTTCTGGCAGTTCCCTGTTGATATATTGCTGCAGCCATTTTTGAATGATCTTCAGCAAAATTTTGCTTGCGTGCGATATTAATGATATTGTTCTGTAATTTCCACATTCAGTTGGATCATCTTTCTTGGGAATAGGCATAAATATGGATCTCTTCTACTCGGTTGGCCAGGAAGCTGTCTTCCATATTTCTTGGCATAGACGAGTGAGTACCTCCAGCACTGCATCTGTTTGTTGAAACATCTCAGTTGATATTCCGTCAATTCCTGGAGCTTTGTTTTTCGCCAATGCCTTCAGACAGCTTGTACTTCTTCCTTTAGTACCATCGATTCCTGGTCATATGCTACCTCTTGAAATGGCTGAACCTCAAATAATTCTTTCTGGTATAATGACCTTGTGTATTCCTTCCATCTTTTGATGCTTTCTGTGTCATTTAATATTTTCCCCATAGAATCCTTCACTATTGTAACTTAAGACTTGAATTTTTTCCTCAGTTCTTTCAGTTTGAGAAATGCCAAGTGTGTTCTTCCCTTTTGGTTTTCTGTCTCCAGCTGTTTGCACATGTCGTCACAATAGTTTGTCTTCTCGCGCTGCCCTTTGAAATCTTGAGTTCTTTTCCTTGATCGTTTCTTCCTTTTGCTTTAGCTGCTCGACACTTGTGAGCAAGTTTCAGAGTCTCCTCTGCCATCCATTTTGGTCTTTTCTTTCATTCCTGTCTTTTCAGTGACCTCTTGCTTTCTTCATGTATGATGTCCTTGATGTCATTCCACAACTCGTCTGGTCTTCAGTCACTAGTGTTCAATGCATCAAATCTATTCTTGAGATGGTCTCTAAATTTGGGGGGGATATACTCAAGGTCATATTTTGGGTCTCGTGGACTTGCTCTGATTTTCTTCAGTTTCAGCTTGAACTTGCATATGAGCAATTGATGGTCGGTTCCACAGTCGGCCCCTGGCCTTGTTCTGACTGATGACATTGAGCTTTTCCATTGTCTCTTTCCACAGATATAGTCAATTTGATTCCTGTGTGTTCCATCTGGCAAAGTCCATGTGTATAGCTTCCATTGCTGTTGGTGAAAGAAGGTATTTGCCATGAAGAAGTTGTTGGTCTTGCAGAATTCTATCATTGGATCTCCAGCATTGTTTCTGTCACCAAGGCCATATTTTCCAATTACCAATGCTTCTTCTTTGTTTCTAACTTCCACATTCCAATCACCAGTAATTATCAATGCATCCTGCTTGCACGTTCAATCAATTTCAGACTGCAGAAGCTGATAAAAATCTTCAATTTCTTCATCTTTGGTCTTAGTGGTTGGTGTGTAAATTTGAGTAATAGTCGTACTAACTGGTCTTCCTTGTAGGCGTATGGATATTATCCTGTTACTGACAGTGTTGTGACAGCGTTGTACTTCAGGATAGGTCTTGAAATGTTCTTTTTGATGATGAAAGCAATGCCATTCCTTTTTGAGTTGTCATTCCCAGCATAGTAGACTATATGATCGTCTGATTCACAATGGCCAATACCAGCCCATTTCTGCTCATTAATGCCTAGGATATCGATGTTTATGCGTTCCATTTCGTTTTTGACAATTTCCGATTTTCCTAGATTCATACTTTGTACATTCCAGGTTCCGATTACTAATGGATGTTTGCAGCTGTTTCTTCTCATTTTGAGTCATGCCACATCAACAAATGAAGGTCCCGAAAGCTTTACTCCATCCACGTCATTAAGGTCGACTCTACTTTGAGGAGGCAGCTCTTCCCCAGTCACCTTTTGAGTGCCTTCCAACCTGGGGGGCTCATCTTCCAGCACTATATCAGACAGTGTTCCGCTGCTATTCATAAGGTTTTCCCTGGCTAATTCTTTTCAGAAGTAGACTGTTGGGTCCTTCTTCCTAATCTGTCTTGGTCTGGAAGCTCAGCTGAAACCTGTCCTCCATGGGCGACCCTGCTGGTATCTGAATACCGGTGGCATAGCTTCTAGCATCACAGCAACACACAAGCCCCCACAGTATGACAAACTGACAGACACGTGGGAGGACCAAAATTCTAAGAAATATTAAAGGGAAGTCTCCAGTTAGAAAACCAAGAACATCAGACAACAATCCAAAACTAGGATGCAAGACAGAGCAACCAGATACCAACCCAGATAGGGAATTCTCAAAAACAAGTCAAAGCTAAAAGATTAAAAATAGGAAACCAGAGATGTCAATATGTAAATAACAACAACATGAAAACAAAAAAGAGGGAATAAACAGTGTAGCCATAGAACTTCCATAGGGCGAGGAAGTTAAGGCAATATCAAGAAATAAAAGACTGGTTTAAACTTAAAAAAATAAAGGTAAATTTCAAGGTAACCACAAAGGAAGCTAACAAACCTACCCATCGAAATAAAGAAGAAAAACGTAAAGACTCAGCAAACACAAAATCAACAATAATGAAAGAGATGAGAAGAAAATACATAAACAAAAAGAACTCAGTACAGTAAATGTAGCAAAGAAACCGTCAGCACCACACATATGCACACACAAATACATCAAAATGACAGCAGCAACCTCATAACCTATCAATAATTACACTGAATGTAAATAGCCTAAATGCACCAGCAAAGAGACAAGAGTGGCAGAATATATATGTATCTATGCGTACATATGTATATGTGTATATGTATATATACATAAAATACATGTATATATACATGATCTATATATATGCCATCTGCAGGAGACACACCTTAGATACAAAGACATAAACTAAAACTCAAAAGATGGAAAAAAATAAGCAAACAGTAACCAAGAAAGAGCAGGAGTGTTAATATTAATCACTGATAAAATAGACTTTAAAGCAAAATCCACCTTAAAGAATAAGGAAGGACACTATATAATGATTAAAGGGTCGATACACCAGGAGAACATAAGCAAAATAAATATATACACACCCAATGACAGGGCTCCAAAATACATAAAGCAAATTCTGACAGTGTTGAAAAAAAACAGTTCCACAATGATAGGAGACTTCAACACACTACTTTCAGTGAAGGACAGAACATCTAGAAAGAAACTCAGTAAAGATACGGAATGTCTAATTGCCATAATCAACCAACTCGACATATACAGAACACTCCACCCAACAGCAGCAAAGTATACATTCTTTTCCAATGCACATTGAACATTCTCCAGAATAGAACACATTTTAGGCCACAATGCAAGCCTTAACAAAATACAAAACATTGAAATAATGCAAAGCATCTTTTCTGATCATAATGCCATAAAAGTAGAAATCATGAACAAACAGCAAGGAAAAAAAAAACACATGGAAACTGAACAAATACTTTGCATAAAACTACTGCGTAATAGAAGAAATCAAACATGGAATAAAATTTGTAGAATCAAATGAGAATGAAAACACATCTCACCAAAACCTTTGAGACCCAGCAAAAGCAGTGCTTAGAAGCAAATTTATAGCAACAAATGCACACATCAAAAAAAGAAGAAAGGACCAGAATAACACATTAACTCTACAACTCGAACAAAGAGAGCAGCAAAAGAAGCCATCAGGTACCAGAAAAAGGAAATAAAGATTAGAGCAGTAATAAATGAAATAGAGAATAGAAAAACAATAGAATCAACAAGACCAAAAGTTGGCTCTTTGAAAAGACCAACAAAATTAGTAAACCACTGGTCAAACTGACTAAAGAAAAACAGGAGAGGAAGCAAATAACCTGAATAAGAAATGAGACATGTGATACCACAACAGACCCAACTGAAATAAAAAGGATCGTAACAGAATGCCATGAAAAATTGTACTCAAATTTGAAAACCTAGAAAAAATGGACGAATTTCTAGAAACACACCGCCTACCTAAACTAACACAATTTAAGATAGAAAAACCCATAACAGAAGAAAAGATTGAAGAGGTAATAAAAAAATTCTCAACAAAAAAGCCCTGGCCCAAACAGCTTCATTGGAGAATTCTACCAAACTTTCAGAAAAGAGCTAACACCAATACTACTTGTCTTAGTTATCTAGTGCAGTTAGAAATATCAAAAGTGGTTGGTTTTAACAAAGAGAAATTTATTCTGGCACAGCCTAGGAGGCTAGAAGTCTGAATTCAGGGTGCCAGCTCCAGGGAAAGGCTTTTTCTCTCTGTCGGCTCTGGGGAAAGGTCCTTGTCATCAGTCTTACCCTGGATCCGAAGGACACACTAGTCTTCTGGCTCTTGTTTCTTGGTGGTATGAGTTCCCCTGTCTCTCTGCTTGCTTCTCTCTTTTGTATCTCAAACGAGATTGATTTAAGACCAACCTAATCTTGTAGATTGAGTCCTGCCTTGTTAAGTAACTGCCTTTAATCCTGCCTCATTAACATCATAGAGATAGGATTTACAACACATGGGAAAATCACATCAGATGACAAAATGGGGGGACAATCACACGATACTAAGAATCATGGCCTAGCCAAGTTGACACGTATTTTGGGGGGACATAATTCAATCCGTGACACTACTCAGGCTATTTCAGAGCACAGAAAAGGAAGGCATGCTCCTGAGCTTATTCTATGAAGCCGGCATAACCCTGGTACCAAAGCCAAGCAAAGACACTACACAAAAAGAAAACTACAGGCCAATATCTCATGCACATAGATGCAAAATTCGAACCAATAGAATTCAACAGCGTATCAGTAAAATAATACATCGCAACCAAGTGGGATTCATACCAGGTAGGCAAGGGTGGTTTAACATTAGAAAATTAATCAACGTAATCCACCATATAAATAAAACAAAAGAACCACATGATCTTATCAATCCACACAGAAAAGGCATTTGACAAAGTCCAACACCCATTCCTGATAAAAACTCTCAGCAAAATAGGAATAGAAAGGAAATTCCTCGACATAATAAAGGGCATTTATACAAAGCCATCAGCCAACATTCTAAATGGAGAGAGACTGAAAGCATTCCCCTTGAGACTGGGAACCTGACAAGGATGTCCTCTATAACTACTCTCATTCAATTTCTAGTTCCCAATAAAAAAGAAGAAATGTTGCCATCAAGTCAATTCCAACTCATAATGACCCTATCGGAGAGAGTAGAACTGCCCTGTAGGGTTTCCAAGGAGCGTCTGGTGGATTTAAACTGCCAGCCTTTTGGTTAGCAGCCATAGCTCTTAACCACTATGCCACCATAGTTTCCATGGGGCAGGGGGTAATAATTGGGAGGGGCCTCTGGATAATGGTAATGTTCTATTTCTTGAGCTGATCGCTGTTTGAACACATGTCACTTTGTGAAGATTTATCAAGCTTATGATTTGTGCTCTATTTTGCATGTATACTATATTTCAATAAGTAATTAGCTTAGAAAAAATAATAGAGCGCAAGGAATTTTCTATTGGATTTATTATCAGTCATTGATATATCAGTTTGAAATATCTTTAAGGAACTTTCATGTCTTAGAGGTTCTTAAGTTTGTTAGGTATGTGAAGTACCTCGAACATCTTAAATTCCTTTTAATAACATCATTTGAGCTTTGATTTAACTCAAAATTAAAACTTATTTTAAATTCTCTCTTAGTGGCAAATTATATTAAATTTAAGTATCCTTTAGTGTATAGGTTCATAAAAACTTAAGCTGTTAAATCACAACTTGACTAAGGCAAAGGTATAGAAGTTTCCTAGACTCATCCAAACACCTTGAGGGATCAGGTTGCTGGGCTTAAGGGCTGGGGACCATAGTCTTGGGGGACATCTAGGTCACTTGGCATAACATAGTTCATAAAGAAAATGTTCTACATCCTACTTTGGTGAGTAGCATCTGGGGTCTTAAAAGCTTGTGGAGGCCATCCAAAATACATCTGTTGAAGAAAACCAAAGACACAAGGAAAATACGTATTAACACAAAGACTAAAGGACCACATGTACCAGAGCCTCCATCAGCCTTACCTCGGAGGAACTAGATGGTATCCAGCCACCAACACTGACCACAGGAATCGCAACAGAGAATTCTGGACAGAACGGGTGAAAAATGAATAACAATTCAAATTCACACACACAAAAAAAGACCAGACTTACTGGTCTGACAGAGACTGGAGGAACCCCTGGAACTATGGCCCCTGGACACTGCTAACTCAACACTGAAACTACTCCCGAAGCCCGCTTTTCGGACAAAGATTAGACAGGCCTATAAAACAAACAATAACACGTGAGGAATGTTCTTGTTAGTTCAATAAAATATACAAGACCAAATGGGCAACTCCTGCCTAAAAGCAAAATGAGAAGGCAGGAAAGGACAGGAAAACTGGACAAATGGACACGGAGAACCTGGGGTAGAAAGGGGGAGAGTGCTTTCATATTGTGGGGATTGTAACCAATGTCACAAAACAACATGTGTATAAATTTTTCATTGAGAAATTGAGCTGTAAACTTTCACCTAAAGCATGATTTAAAAAAAAAAAAATGAAAAAAAACTTAAGCTGTTAAATGAGGTAAGATTGCTTCTTCTTAAGTTTCTCCATTAATATGTATTTGCTGTGTATTCATTTATTTTGTACTTTGCTAGAACAGCACATGAGTGGTAGTGAACACCAAAGGCTTTAGAAAAAATGGGAAAAAAAGACTGAAAATTGAAAATGTTCTGTATCGGTATCTCAGGAAGTTGGGGAAAAAACGGGCCTTTATTTAGGGTTTTAGCAGTGGAATATCTTTGTCTGGTTCATCTTGATCTAAACAGTATTCTGAGAAGTATTTTTCTCAAAATTACACATACAGAAGTAAACTGGATTGTAGTTTTTGTTCATTTGCAGTGTGTGAAGACTCTTCTAAACTATTTTAACTACCGGTTTTTATTAACAGTGATTTATCACTCTAAAACATGCTTATATTTTTGACATCTAAGTATCATTCCATTTTATAAAAATCAGTATTTGTATTTGTTTTTAGATGACTTCAAACCTGCTTCTATTGATACTTCTTGTGAAGGAGACCTTGAAGTTGGCAAAGGTGAACAGGTGACAATAACCCTACCAAATATAGAAGTGAGTATTTCTGTATATTTAGACTAAGAGGATCTTTTTGCAGGGCTCCCACTAAAGTTAAATGAAAATAATTGCCCAATTCATGTAGCAAAATTGCAAGGAATTTGTGACATAAGGGACTTTATGTTGTATATCGCAGCGTAATGAAAAACCGTCTCTAGGAGTAGACTGGGTAGGTAGTTATTAGATTATGAAGAATCTTTTATGTTTGTTACATAGACATTAAGACAATTATTAGAGGTTTTTGAGCAGAAGTGACATGATTAAATATGTTTCTTTCTTTTTTTTTTTTTTGGAGGAATTTTGGTAGTAGTTTGGAGAATGGGTTGGAAAAGAAAGAGACTCGGTCAAGGAGGCTTTAATGAAAAAAGTCTTGTCTGTTTTTTTGTTTGTCCATTCTGTATTTCCAGATGTGCCCAAGTAATACTACCAAATACTACTTTCATAAAATTAAAGTTCTTTGTTGTTTACTTTTCTCAGTCCTTGAGTTAGAAATTTCTTGATATCCAACTTGTTTCTTTTTTCTTTTACATTGACTTAGTATATTAGAGAAAACAAAGACTGTAACATGAGGAAGACACTGGAGTATGAGTTTTTGAGATTTACTGTTTAATTTTTGTAGTAATAATAGTGCTGGTCCATCCACATTCTCTTGTATGCGTTGTTGAGATGACTTGTCATGATTAGAGTTATACCAGGTAAGGGCTCTATCCTCTAGTCTACCATCTTTTTCTTATTTTTATCAATCAGCATCATTTATTGAGACCCTGCTATAGCACTGTATCAGTGGTTGCTTTTAAAGGTTTTCTCTAAGGCTAATTAAGTTTATCAGAGTTCCTGGGTGGCACAACTGTTAAGTGCTTGATTACTACCCAAAAGCTGGTAGTTCGGACCCACACAGAAGTGCCTTGGAAGACAGGCATGGTGACCTGCTTCTGAAAGATCCCAGCCTTGAAGATCCTATGGAGCACTTGCGCACTGCACAAGTGAGGTCACCATGAGTCAGAATTGACTCGACAGCAACTAACAACAACAATTAAATTTGTAAGGGCTTTTTACTGAATATTTTTCATTTGCTCCCTTAGGAACTGAAAGAAATGAAAAAGCAATTCACTATGAGGTGTTGTGGATAAGTAACCCTTTGTATTATTTGATTATGAAAAAGTGTTCAGATTCTGGTCTCTTTGTGATAGTTTGGCTATTTACTATCCGATAACCTAAGCCTTCTTTGCTTTGGAAACCCTGGTGGCGTAGTGGTTAAGTGCTACAGCTGCTAACCAAAAGGTTGGCAGTTCAAATCCACCAGGTGCCCCTTGGAAACTCTATGGGGCAGTTCTACTCTCCTATAGGGTCGCTACGAGTCGGAATCGACTCGATGGCAACGGGGTTGGTTTGGTTTGGGTTTTCTTTGCTTTATGATGTTTATTAAAGAAAAATCTAAACCAGCCACTTAACTTTATGTGGTTGAAAAGCCTTAATTGAGAATAGGCACCTCTAGCCCCGGTTTCAGATTATAGTATTATTGATCAGTGTTGTGATCAGAAAATGTTAGTCAGATTCTTCCTTTGCCACGTAGAATATTGTTTTCTCAAATCGCAACTCCCCCATCCTTATCCTTTGCATTGATGTTCTACTTCAAGCAGATGGACATTCTTACATTTATTGATAAACTCATTCATTCATAGCCTGCTTTAATCAAGTATTACAATCCACCATGTCTTTGACTAAGTTCTCAACTGGATACCTCTCTTAAAGGAGTGACAACTATGTTGTTGTTAAAGCGCTGCCTAGTCGGTTCCAACACAAAGCAACCCTGTGTAAAGAGAAGCAAACATTGCCCAGTCCTGCACCATCCTCACAATCGTTATGCTTGAGGCCATTGTTGCAGCCGCTGTGTCAGTCCATCTTGTTGAGGTTCTTCCTTTCTTTTGCTGACCCTTTTCCAAGCATGATGTCCTTCTCCAGGGACTGGTCCCACCTGATAACATGTCCAAAGTATATGAGATGAAGTCTCGCCATCCTTGTTTGTAAGGAACATTCTGGCTGTACTTCTTCCAAGACAGATTTGTTCATTCTTCTGGCAGTCCATGGTATATTCAATATTATTTGCCAACACCATAATTCAAAGGTGTCGATTCTTCTTCAGTCTTCCTTATTCGTTGTTCAACTTTCCCATGCCTATGAAGTGATTGAAAATTCTAAGGCTTGGGTCAGGTGTACCTAAGTCCCCAAAGTGACATCTTTGCTTTTGAGCACTTTAAAGAGGTCTTTGCAGCAGATTTGTCCAATGCAATATGTCATTTGATTTCTTGACTGCTGCTTCCATGGGCGTTGATTATGGACACAAGTAAAATGAAATCCTTGACAACTTCAACATTTTCTGTGTTTATCATGATGTTGTTTATTGGGCCAGTTGTGAGGATTTTTGTTTTCTTTATGTTGAGGTACAGCCCATACTGAAGGCTGTAGTCTTCGATCTTGATCAGTAAGTGCTTCAAGTCTTCTTCACTTTCAGCAAGCAAGGGTGTGTCATCTGCATAGCATAGGTAGTTAATGAGTCTTCCTTCAATCCTGATGCCATGTTCTTCTTCACATAGTCAAGCTTCTTGGATTATTTACTCGGCAAGACAATGAGTAAGTATGGTGAAAGGATACAACTGACAAATACCTTTCCTGATTTTAAACTACGCAGTCTCCTCTTGTTCTGTTCGAACAACTGCCTCTTGGTCTATGTACAATTAAGTGTTCTAGAATTCCCTTTCTTCCCAATATTATCCATAATTTGTTATGACCCACACAGTTGAATGGCTTTGCATAGTCAATAAAACATAGGTAAACATCTTTCTCATATTCTCTGCTTTCAGTCCGTAGAATCCCTCAATATTGCAAGTTGAGACTTGAATTCTTTCTTTAGCTCTTTCAGCTTGAGAAATGCCAAGCATTTCCTTCCCTTTTGATTTTCTAACTCCAGGTCTTTGCACATTTCACTATAATACTTTGTCTTTTTGAACTGCCCTTTGAAATCTTCTGTTCATCTCTTTTGTCATTTCTTCCATTCACTTTAACAAGAGCAAGCTTCAGAGTCTCCTCTGACGTCCATTTTGGTCTTTTCTTTCTTTCCTGTCTTTTTAATGACCTTTTGCTTTCTTCATGTATAATGTCCTTGATGTAATCCCGCAACTCGTTTGGTCTTCAGTCATTAGCATTCGGTATGTTAAATCTGTTCTCGCGATGGTCTCTAAATTCAGGTCGGATATACTCAAGGTCATACTTTGGCTCTCATGGACTTGTTTCGATTTTCTTCAGCTTCAACTTGAACTTGCATATGAGCAACGGATGGTCTGTTCTGCAGTCGGCCCCTGGCCTTGTTCTGACTGACCATATTAAGCTTCCTCATTGTCTCTCTTCACAGGTGTAGTCGATTTGATTCCTGTGTATACCATCCTGTGAGGTCCACGTGTATATTCGCCATTTATGTTGTTGAAAAAAAGGCATTTGCAATGAATAAATCACTGGTCTTGCAGAATTCTATGGTGCAATCTCCAAGGTTGTTTCTATCACAAAGGCTATATTTTCCAACTACCCATCCTTCCTCTTTGTTTCAAGCCTTTGCATTTCAATCATCAATAATTATCAATGCATCTTAATTGCATGTTTGATCTATTTCAGACTGCAGAAGTTCGTAAAATCTTCAGTTTCTTCATGTTTGGTATTAGCGATTGGTGCGTAAATTTGAATAATAGTTGTATTAACTGGTCTTACTTGTAGGCATGTGGATATTATCCTATGACTGACAGCGTTGTACTTCAGGATAGATCTTGAAATGTTGTTTTTGACAATGAATGCCAAAGCCATCCCTCTTCAAGTTGTCATTCTTGGCATAGTAGACCGTGTGATTGTCTGATTTAAATTAGCCAGTACCAGTCCATTTCAGCTCACTAATGCCTAGGATATCGATCTTTATACATTCCATTTCGTTTTTGACAACTTCCACTTTTCCTAGATTCACACTTCATAATTCTGTGTTCCAATTATTAATGGATGTTTGCAGCTGTTTCTTCTCATTTTGAGTCCTGCCACATCAGCAAATGAAGATCTCGAAAGCTTTACTCCATCTACATCATTAAGGTTGACTCTTCTTTGAGGAAGCAGCTCTTCCCCAGTCATATTTTGACTGCCTTCCAACTGGTACTATAGCAAACAATGTTCCACTGCTATTCAGAAGGTTTTCACTGGCAATTTTTACAGAAGCAGACCGCCAGGTCCTTCCTCCTAGTCTCTTAGTTGGTAAGCTCTGCTGAAACCTGCCCACCATGGGTGACCCTGCTGGTATTTGAAATAATGGTGGCATAGCTTCCAGCATCACAGGAACATACAAGCCACCATAGTACTGCAGACTAATAGACAAGTGGTGATTTCATACTTTGAAGAGGCTTTTTGCAGTAGATTTGCCAATGACATCTATAGGAGGTAATTTTCAAGTATGGAAATTGTAAATTTCTGAAATAGTAAAGAATTCTTTTGAGAATAAGTACTCTCTCCACAAACCCACCAGAGATATGTTCAAAAAGAATATGCCTCATTATTGTGAATGTGTGTATGTGTCCATGAAGAAGAGAGAGACTGACCAACCATATACACAAGTACCTTGTGTGTGGTAAGACCTGTGCTAGGTAGTTACTGAGATTACAGAAGTATATTATACGTGATCAGTGTCCTAAAATGAATTACCATTTAATGGTAGAAGAGAGAAAATAGCTGATTAAAATATAGAAATATAACAGCTATCATTAAAGATAGACGTAGAATATTATGGGAACACAAAAAAAGAGACAACATAGACATGGGAGGGGGGAAGATTTCAGGATATGCTTCCAAAAAGAGGTAATGCTTGAACTGAGTCTTGAAGATGAGTTGATGTTACCCAGGTGAAGGAGAGAGGGAAGAGCATTTTGGGTAGAGAAAAAAAAGACATAGTCTAAGATACAACAACAAAAGAAAGTCTGTTATATTTGAAGAAGTATAATAAATCACTGTGGCTAGGTCAGGAAGGGTGCATGTGGAGATATGGTGGAATATGGAAAGATATTTAAGAATCAAATAAGGAAGGGCTAATGTGAAATGCAAAGAAATTTGAACTATATAACTCTTTTAGACAGCTAGAAAGAGAATTATGCAAACTACTACCTGTAAAGTGCAAGTATTTTTTTCTGCTGGGCAGGTAAGGAGCACTGGTGGCACACTGGTTAAAAGCTCGGCTGCTAGCCAAAGGTCGCCAGTTCAAACCCAGCAGCCTCTTCAGAAGAAAGATGTGGCAGTCTGCTCCCATAAAGATTTACAGCCTTGCAAACCTTATGGGGCAATTCTACTCTTTTCTGTAGGGTTACTATGAGCAGAATCAACTTGATGGCAGTGGGTTTTTTGCTCCGTAAACTTACACCCAAAGCACACACACACAAAAAAACTAGTGTTCTGGGATGGTTAACACAAAAGGGTAACCCCTAAAGTCCTGATAGGATGACCAAATGAACACCTGATTATTGATCCTTCAGGCCAGGTTTCATTAGTGACTTACTAAGTTTACTAGGAGGTCTGTGCCCACTAGTAGAAATTATTTTTTAAAAAATATATAGACTTCAGAAGTTGTTTTTTAAGTTGATTTTTCTGATTCCCTTCTTGACAAAGGAGGACATGAATTTCTTGAGGATTTAGCTCTGAGAAGCAAGATAGCTTAATGTTGTGTCAGTGAAAACAGAGGGTTTTGTTGTCTCCATGGCTTATGGCTTTTTACAGTTCTCTTTCAAATGTAATATTGCTTACATACAATCTGGTATTATAAATATGGCCTATGGAAAATGGCATGAAAGTGGCATTTTGGTTTTCAGTTTGTTATAGAATGCTACATCGTTTTAGAAAATCGAAGGTCTTTACATCTAAAGTTAATTGTATTTTTTTTAATTTCACGTAGTGTCATCAATTACTGCTAGTCTTATTTTTCAAACTTTTGGTTAGGTTTATGCCATTTGTTTCTAATTTTATTGGCATGTGATTAGAGAATGTATCTTATAAAACCTCTACTTTGAAAACTTTGTTAAAATTTATTTGTAGTCAAATTATGTTAATTTTATAAAGTGTTGTGAGCATGTAAAACTATATTATCTGATACAGACATACTGATGTGTGTATGTGCATATTTAAACAAGTTTGTTTCTTTTCACCTGTATCCTTTTTTCAAACTATATATGCACAATACATATTTTAGTATATACCAAAACCAAACCCATTGTTGTCGAGTCGATTCTGACTCATAGAGACCTTGTAGGACAGGGCAGAACTGCCCCATAGAGTTTCTAAAGAGCAACTGGTAGATTCGAACTGCTGATCTTTTGATTAGCAGCCAGGGCTCTGTAGCTATAATTTCATAGGAAATTAATTTATTCACTATTTCACCTACCTTGGTCTTCTATCAATTCATCATTCTCTCTTGACTAAATAACATCCCTGGTTAAATCCCACTTTTTGCCTGTTTGCTCCCTATACCTGTGTAGCTGAGTGGGGCTAGAGAAAAACACACAGCCAGGTTGATTGATCTTACTCAAATTTCCTCATCACCACCCTCATGTAGGCGTTAATGCTGCCTGAAATCATACTTTTCTGCTGATATATCCTTGATTTTCTGACCTTTAAGTTTTGGAGGATTTCATGGTTCAGTCTTAGGCTTCCTTTCCTTTCTGTCTACATTCGCTCCTGTGGCAACTCATATATGGTTTAAATACTTGTCTTAGTTATCTAGTGCTGCATAACAGAAATACCGCAAGTGGATGGCTTTAACAAAGAGAAATTTATTTAAGTCTAGGAGGCTAGAAGTCCGAATTCAGGGTGCCAGACCCAGGGGCAGGCTTTTTCTCTCTGTCGGCTCTGGAGGAAGGTACTTGTCATCAGTCTTCCCCTGAACTAGGAGCTTATCAACACAGGAACCCCAGGTCCAAAGGATGCACTCTGCTCCCAGCTTCTGCTTTCTTGGTGGCATGAGGTCCCCCATCTCTCTGCTCATTCCTTCCTTTTATATCTCAAAAGAGATTGATTTAAGACACAAGGTAATCTTGTAGATTGAGTCCTGCCTCTTTAGCATAACTGCCTCTACCCCTGTCTCATTAGCATCGTAAAGGTAGGATTTACAACACATAGGAAAATCATATCAGATGACAAAATGGTGGGCAATCACACAATACTGGGAATCATGGACTAGCCAAGTTGGCACACATTTTGTGGGGACATGATTCAATCCAATACATTCCATACTTTGGCCCCCAAAAATTCATGTCCTTGCCATATGTAAAACACATTCACCCCATCGTATACCATAGCAAAAGTCTTAAATCCAAGTCCAAATTCCAAAAATTACTCTTCATCTATGAAATCCAGTGTATAAGTTACCTGCTTCCAAAGTGAATGGTGGAACAGGCACAAGCTAGACATTTTCATTACACATGGGAGAAATTGGAGGGAAAGAAGGGATAACAGGCACCAAGCAAGTCAGCAGAACACATTCCATTAGCTCTCAAGGTTTGAAAATAATCCTCTGTTCTCTGAGACCATTTAAGCAATGGCCCTGCCCTCCAGACTCTGGGTGTTGGACACACTCTCAGGAGTCTGGGTAGAGGTCCTTTGGCTCTGGGGTTTAGCTCCACCTTCCAGGCCCACTGAAATGGCAACTCTGCTCCCTAGGCTTTGGGCAGCCCCATTCACCTAGTCCATCTGGGTGGCTACTCTGCCCTTTGAGACTGAGACACTCTGCTTCCTGGTTCCTTGGCCTCTAGGCCCCTTGGGCCTTACTGCCCGCATTTACCCTGCTGGGGCAAGTGTTCCAAAGCTCTTTAGCTCCACCGATAAGTGCCTGGAGGCACCCCATCCCACCAGTAAACTTCGCCCAGAAGGCACTCAGCTCTCGTGCTCCTTGAGTCAGCAAGCCTGGCTCCACTGATAAGTGCCTGGAGGCACCCTAGTCCACCAAGAAGGCTCCTGCCAAAGACACTCATCTCTCTTACTCTGTGGGTTGGATCCAGTGCTGTCTTGCCCTGGTCTCCTGGTTCTGCTGCTGCCTGTTCTCTGCTGCTGCTTCTCGCCATCTGCGCTATGTCCAATGTAACAGCTCTCCTCTCTTCCTTCTGAGTCCCCACCAGATTTGTCTTTGATGTCCATAATTCTACCAACAGTCTCCTTAAGGCAATCTAGGTTTTTACTGTTAGGCACTTTGAAACTCTCCTAGCCTCTAACCATTCACAGTTTCAAAAGTGCTTCCACATTTTAGGTATCTGTTAGAGCAGCACCCCACTCTTTCGGTACCAAATTCTGTCTTAGTTATCTAGTGCTGCTGTAACAGAAATGCCACATGTGGATGGCTTTAGAAAAGAGCAATTTATTCTCTTACACTCTAGGAGGTTAAAAAAAAAAAAAAAAAAGCCCATTGCTATTGAGTCAATTCTGAATCATAGCAACCCTATAGGACAACGTAGAACTGCTCCATAGAGTTTCCAAGGAGTGGCCGGTGGGTTCAAACTGTCAGCCTTTTGGTTAGCAGCCAAGCTCTTAACCACTACGCTGGAACTCCAAATTCAGCTCCAGGGGATGGCTTTCTCTCTCTGTCAGCTTTGGAAAAAGGTCCTTGTCATCACTCTTCCCCTGAACCAGGATCTTCCCCGCACAGGAACCCTAGGTCCAAAGGATGAGCTCTGCTCCCAGCACTGCTTTCTTGGTGTTATGAGGCCCCTGTCTTTCTGCTCGCTTCTCTCTTTTATGGTAGGTGGGTTTTCTCTCTTTTAGACCTCAAAAGAGATTGATTTTAAGATGCAACCTAATCTTGTATACTGAGTCCTGTCTCATTAACATAACTGCCTCTAATCCTGTCTCATTAACATCGTAGAGGTAGGGCTTACAATACATAGGAAAATTGTATCTGATGACAAGATGGTGGACAGTCACACAGTACTGGGAATAATGGACTAGCCAAGTTGACACACATTTTTGGGAGACAGAGTTCAGTCCATAGCAATACTATCTAGATGCTGATTATTCCTCAACTTATATCTCTAGCCCAGCCTGATTTCCTGAACTCCGGATCCTTCTGCTCAACTGCCTGATTCTCCACTTGGATGACTAAAAAGTTTCTTAAAACTGAGCTCCCTATCCCCAAACCTACTCCTGCAGTCTGTTTCTTCTTAGTAAATAGCGTCTGTATTCCTCAAGCCCAAACCCTTGCCCTCTCTCTCTCTGTCAAACTCCACGTTGCTTCTATTGGCAGATTCTCTTGGCTCACTTCTCACCAGTGTCTTGGTACAAACCACCGCAATTTCTTTCTGAGATTATTGCAGTTATATCCCAACAGATCTCCCCACTTATGCCTTTGGTTCCTCCAGTCTATTCTTAATGCAGTAGCCAGGATGATTCCATAAAGATGCAAGTCACATCATGTCACTCTTTTGCTCACAACTCTCTGCCATCTCACTCAGTAACACCCAACTTACTATGATCTTCAAGGCCCTGCATGCCCCACTGTCACCCATTACTTCTCTGACCTCATGCACTACTACTGTCTTCCTCACTCACTCTGCTGCAGCCACACTGGCCTCCTATCGTATCACTTCAGGCCTTTACATTTGCTGTTTCTTCTTCCTATAATGTTCTCTTTCTCCCTGCATATACAGGGTCAGTTCCACTACTTCCTTTAGATATTTATTCAAGCATCACTTCTTTAGTGCCTCTTTCCCTGGGCGCTATATGTAAAATTGCAACCTGTACCCCCAACACACATCCAGCTTAATGTTTTTCTCCTTAGTACTTATTACTGTCTAAGGTACTATGTAGTTTATTTATCTTACCTCGTTTGTTGTCTGTCTCATGTAAACTGCGTTAGGGCATAAATTCTGCTTTCTTTGTTCCCTTCTGCAGCCTCTACTTCTAGTACTATGCCTACTGCTTAATACATATTTATTGAATGAATGAATAGATGAATGAATTTCAGTGATTAAAATGTTTAAATTTCTACCATGATTAAAATTTAAATTTCAGTCAAAGTTAAAACTTTTCTCTCCTCCAGCTTTTCTATTCTTACCAGGATAATTTTTTTCTATTCACATTTAGTTCAAAGTTGGTATACTGACTTTTTATTTCTTTCAACTTATAGTATGTTTATTAGTTATTTTAATTCTTTATTTCTTCTTTACTAGTTTCATCAAACTTGTCCCTCTCTCTTTCCCCCTTGTTAATTTTGGGAGCACTGTTGGACTTTTCCATTCTATTCCTGATTACTTTCTTTTCCTGGTGTTCATAGTCAGGCATATAATTCTGTATTCTTATATGAAAATTCTGTTTATCCACTGTTCCCCTGCCCACCTCCATCAAATGAGGCTTTTAGAATACTTTTATTGTCCCTTAACAGTAAGATCTAGCCCTCCTCCTTCCCACTTCCCTCCTCTTCCTCCTCTACCAAACACCCAGGCTTTGCCATGATAGTGGACACGCTGCAGAATATCTTCATGTCAAGAATCTTTATTGAGCTCTTACATTACACATTCTCATATATACCACGTTCATTACACATTCTTTACCTAGCTAAAGGTAAGTATATATAAATAGCCAGGTTCCTTCCTTTGCACATTGTTATTCCATCTTCATTCCCCTATGTTGAAGTTTTCTTCTCATTCACTTGTTGTATGGGTTAGAGTCCTTTCTTGACCCTTATTCTCAAATGAGGTATGCACTCACCTTTATTTTGTTGTGTGTCTTTTGGTTGACTATCTTCAGTCAGTCATACAAACCAACTACAAGTAATTCCATGTGGTTCGATTGTGAGGAATAGCAGATTGAAAATATTGAAAAAGAGATGAGAAGATCATGGAGGAGCCCGTCTACAGGTTTATGGAATATGGCTTTTATCCTGAATATATAAAGATTTTTAAGCATGGGAACACTATAATCAGAACAGAGTGGGGAACAAAACTGGAAGGAGAATAGGGAGAAGGATAACAGTGGTCTAGGTGAGATGATGATTGGGTTCTGAAGTTGGGTGGTAACAGTGGAATGAACACGGAGATGATAGGATGTATTCAATAGTTATTTAGTGTAAAAAAAATTCAATAGTTATTTAGAGGCAAGGATAATTCATAAGCTTAAGAGTTGCCTGGTACTTTAATAGTCTTCCTTGGGGTATGGAATAAGGGACTGGGCAGAAATTAAAGTTTAAAAATTAGTAATGGTGTTCAATTTAATGAGAAAAAGTTTTAATTTTAAAAGTATAGAACTCAGGTATAAAGATTGTGAAAGCCATGTTTAACTTGTTGCCGGTGCTCAGAAATTGTTCATATTCAACATTCATTGAATGTCTGTCAAGGGCTTGGTACTTGTTTAGATGTTGTGACAATAAAAAAAATTAATGACTCCGTCCTTATTCTTCAGGAACTCAGAATATAATAATGTACTGTAGTTTTAAGATATATTCCATCCTAAGTAAGAATGCAGGTGTCTTTAGGAAGAATATACTGCACAAATCTCTGTTCACCTATAGAGTCCTTGGATTGCTGTTTTGGGGTGTCTTACTAATTTGTTTTCAGCCAAGACAGCTAGAACATATACTTGCCAGCCAAATGTGCCTGGTTTGCTTTGTCATGATCACACTTCCGGACCTCCAGCTTACAGGGCTTCAGCTAAGTGCTCCACATCTCACCCTTCCAAGGCCACCCCAGAAGTGTGTGTCCTTGTCCATGTGCTATGCATTCTTGATTTCCTATAAATCACTTTAGTCTTAACCTGTTGCCATAAAGTTGATTCCGTCTCATAGCAACCCTATAGGACAGTGTAGAACTGCCCTCTAGGGTTTCTGAGATGGTAATCTTTATAGAAGCAGACTCCCACATCTTTCTCCCGCAGAGCAGCTAGTAGGTTTGAACCACTGACCTTTTGATTAGCAGCCAAGCACTTAACCACTGCACCACCAGGGCTCCTAATTCGGTTTTAAAAAAACTAAAAAAAACCAAACCCATTGCTGTTGAGTTGATTCTGACTCATAGTGACCCTATAGGACAGAGTAGAACTGCCCCATAGGGTTTCTAAGGAGTGCCTGGTGGAGTTGAACCGTTGACCTTTTGGTTAGCAGCCGTAGCTCTTAACCACTATGCCATTCTAGTCTTAGGGGAGAAGTTAAAAAAAAAAAACCTGGTTCTTTCTTTCAATTTCACCCCCAACCCTCATACTTCTCAGAAGTCTCCAACCTACCGCTCTTATGGCATTCTCAGTCACTAAATCTATTTCATACTCCTGTTGTTGTTGTTGTTGTTTGGTGCTGTTGAGTTGATGCAGATAGTGACCCCATGTGACAGAATAGAACTGCCCGTGGAGTTTTCTAGTCTGTAATCTTTACTGGAGCAAGACTTTCTCGCATGGAACCGCTGGGTGGGTTTGAATCACCAACCTTTCAGTTTAGCCGCTGAGCTCTTAACCATTACACCACCAGGGCTCCTTATATTCCTCCTAGTGGTCATTTATGAAATCTCTAATGCTTAACTTACCTCTCCCCTAAGACTAGAATGGCATAGTGATTAAGAGCTACAGCTGCTAACCAAAAGGTCAACAGTTCGACTCCACCAGGCACTCCTTAGTCACCCACTTCTATCTTGACCTAGTAGTACTATTGTATTTGACAAAATTATTATGATTGGCATTTAAAATTTTTAATATACTTTTATAAAGTTCAAAAACAAGCAAACAATATATTGTTTAGGAATATATATGTGGGATAAACCAAGGGAATGATAAACATCAATTTGTTTCAGGGTTGGAGAAAGCGGTAGAAGATGGGGAGAGTGCATAGATTATTAGTAATGATCTAGGTTTCTTTAACCTTTTATTACAGAAAATGTATTAGTATAATTAACCATCTATGTACCTGTCACTGAGCTTCAGCAATTATCAATATTTCACTAATTTTTTTTTTCTTTTTTTTAATCTATTCCCCTACCACTTTTTTCCTGGCCATGTTTTAAAGTAAATCCCAGACACTATGCTGGTTCACCCATAAATGCTTAAGTATGAATCTCTAAATGATAGGGACATTTTTACCTCAGTACAGTGCTGTTGGAGCCCTGGTGGTACAGTGGTTAAAGTGCTCAGCTGTTAACTCAAAGGTTGGAAGTCTGAACTCATCAGCCACTCCACGGGAGAAGGATGTGGCAGTCTGCTTTCCATAAAGGGTTACAGCCTTGGAAACCATATGGGGCAGTTTTACTCTGTCCTGTAGGATTGTTTTTTGTTTATAGGATCATTATGAGTCGAAATCAACTTGACGGCAATGGTTTGATTTTGGTTTACCATGCTGTCATCACACCTAACAGAATAGTTGGTAATGTCTGGTCCATATTCACATTTTCATGATGGTCTTCAAAAATGTCTTTTTACAGGTTTGTTTTTTTTTTTTTTCCTAACCAGGATCCAAATAAGATTTCTACATTGCATTTGTATATTATGTTCCTTAAATCTCTTTTATTCTATAAAAATATTTTCCCATTTTTATACCATTTTTTTTTTTTGGAGAAACCAGGTCATTTGTCCTAGAGAATATACTCATATTCTAGATTTCAAATTAATTTGTTCTAGTATTAATTAGCTTGTTCCTCTGTTCCCTGTATTTTCTATAAACTGGTAGTTATATCTAAAGGCTTGGTGAGAGTCAGAATCTTTATGTTTTGTTTTTAAAGAAAAGAATAATTTATGAATGAATGGTTCAGTGTGCTTTCTTTTATATCACATCGTGAAACACATATGATCTGGTTGTCCCACTTTAGATGATGCTAAAATTAATCAGTGGATTCAGCATAACATTTATTTTCTTTAATCTACACACAGGGGAGGCACCACTTTAAGAAAGTACCAGATTTTCACCCTAAGCCCATGAAGCAATAAGGAAGAGGGGCGGTAGGGAGTATGATTCTGGGCTCCTGCTCCTTTATTTGTGAAATATATTGGTTGTTAGAATTATATCCCACTTATCCATAATAGTTCAGTGAAACAAATTTTTACTAACTCAAGGCAAGTGTCTTATCTATTCCCTTTCCTCAACTGTAGCAGCTTTGACATCTCAACCTCTCTTTATCTCTGTCTTTTTTACTACAGCCGTTGGTTTTAAGGTAGTGAATTTAGGAGTTTTAAGGAAGTAAATTTAGGAGACAAAGTATAACATGGGTTAAGAAACACAGGACTAGAAGATCTTAAAGGCTGACTTTCTGTGGAAAATTTCAAGTAATGGTAATTAACTTTTTAAACAGGGTTCAACTCCACCAGTAACTGTTTTCAAAGGTTCAAAGAAACCTTACTTGAAAGAATGCATTTTGATTATTAACCATGATACTGGAGAGTGTCGACTAGAAAAACTCAGCAGCAACATCACTGTAAAAAAAACAAGGTATGTGGTTTAATGAAATGATTTATTTTGTCAACTCATAAATTGCTAAGGAAATGTCAGGGAAAAAGGTTATTGGATTAAGTCACTTATTTTACTAAGGATTATCTCTGTACAAAAAGGTTTATACTTTGCAAGTTTAAGTTTGGTGAGATTCCTTAGCCAAAAGTTTTTACCAGTCCTCTCTATGATATATGAAAGTTTGTTACGCTTCTAAATGTTTTCTATACATGTTAGGCATACCTTTAGGAAGACCTTCACCGAGATGGATTGACTCGGTGGCTGCAACAGTGGGCTCAAACACAGCAAAGATTGTGGGGATGGGGCAGGACCAGGCAGTGTTTTGTTCTGTTGTACATAGGGTCACTATGAGTCGGAACTGACTCTATGGCACCTAACAACAACAGGCATTCCTTTTATTCTGTTGTAGATAATACCCTAGAATTGGATTGAAAGGAACCATTATATATTCTTCAAAATAATTTTATCTTCATTAGGAAATATTTATTGACCACCTAAAATATGTAAGGCATTAGAAAAAGGAAAGTTTACTATACAAATACTAGCCTCAAAAAGTCTGCATTTTAATTGTATTAACAGACCATACCACTGAAAAGGCCAATAAGAAAATATGGTCATCTCAAATCCTTTCTGTAGGGTTTCTGGAAATAGGAGGGACATTAATAGCCCTGTAATGTAAGGGTACTTGCTCTAAAACCTATTCAAACAGTGTAGACAAAAATTGCTGTGGGTATAAGGGGGGAGAGGAGTCACATTTTATTGGAGAATTCGGGGAGACCTTATTGATGTACCTTGAGGGAAGGTTAAGATTCAGATCTCCTTTTGTTTATTTGTCTGTTTGTTTGTTTAGTCAAACATACCTGCACATAAGAATTACCTTGGGTGCTTATAAAAAATATGAGTTCCTAAATCTAACCTCAGATCAGGTGAGGAACCTGGGAAACTTTTTTTTTTTTTTAATAAACCTTCTCCACCCAGGTGATTCTTACTAGTAGGAATGTTTGGAAAAAACTGATTTAGTTGGTCAGAGAGAATATGAGCATATAAGCAAGATTTGAAGACAGGAATATATCTGACTTACTAAGGGCCAATGAATAAAACCAGTTTGAACAGAGCAGAGATTTATCTCTATACCTGTGTATAGTGCTGAGAAGTGGGAGGTGATATTGATGGTGGGTTAGGGGTAAGATAGTAAAGGTAGATTGAAGTTACTACTAGCCAAAGAATTCATAATTCAAATCCACCCAGAGGCACCGAAGAAGACAGGCCTGGCAATTTGCTTCTGAAAAGTCACAGCCTTGAAAACCCTGTGGAGCAACCATGAGATGGAACCAACTTGATGGCAACTGACAACAACAGGAAATTAAGACATTGTCTTGATGATGGTGGTTACATATTTAAGTTTTTTAACCAGAGTTTAGCATACATACAGCTTTATTTTGAAACATTAGTTCAGCAAAGAAACTGGGAATGATGAAACAATGTTGGAAACAGAAAAACGTAGGTAACTGTAATTTTTGAAAGAGGGAATGAAGAGAAAAATGAGGTTCTAAATACTTCGCAAAGGAAAAATTGACAGGAATTACCCGTTTCCTCTTTCTCGAGCCAGTCCCGACTCATAGCAGTCCTATAGTACAGAGTGGGACTGCCCCATAGGGTTTCTGAGGCTATAAGCTTTACAGAAACAGACTGCCAAATCTTTCTCTCACCAATTGGCTCGTGGGTTTGAATGGCAGACCTTTTGGTTAGCAGCCCAGTGCTTAACCACCGTGCCACCGGGACAGGAATTAGTGACTAGAAATGGGAGAGGCAGGGTCAAGCACAATTAAAAATTATGTATAATTAACCACCTATACTCTTTTCTTAAAGGTCTTGAAAGAAAAGTGTGTGAATCTCCTTTAGTAACATATCTTAAAGCTATGAATTTCAAATGTGGAAGTGATTTAATTTGAACAGAAATGGTAACTTTAGAATTTAGGAAACACTTTGTACCTCTTTTATTTTAGTCATTTGTGTATGTCCTGTGTCTCCAGTTTGAGCAGTGGTTTTGTTTTTGTTCATATTTGTATCCCTCAGTGGACCCTACATGTATGTCATACACACAGCAAGTGGCTTCATAAATATTTGTCAAATAATGAATTAAATTACTATTTTGATTCTTTAACATCATTTTAAAGAGCTCTAGGGAAAAGAATAACTGGTCAACTTTGGTAATTTTTTTAAGATGAGATTGTTGGTACATTGCTGTCCTGCTTTTTTTGACCTTTGATATCCTTAATTGCAGAGTTGAGGGAAGTAGTAAAATTCAGTCTCGTATAGAGCAACAGCAGCAACACATGTGGAATTCAACTAGGACTCCCAATTTTGTAAAACATTCTCCACCCAAAGACAAGATGTCCCCAGTATCTCCAATGGATGATATTGAAAGAGGTAAAATCCAAGTATATATGATGTCCCTTTATAAAAGATTATAAAGAAATAGTAAATGAAAATCTTCACTTTAACAATGGAACTAACTCTAAACTTTTTTTTACAAGCACAGTATTCTTTGTTATTACGTGTTTTTCTGGGGGAGGATATATCTCATGATTTAGGGTATTATGTAAGTTCCAGACTGCATGTGAGAGGAGAAGAAGGAACTGTTGAAATGTGTTTAACTGGAGTTTTCTTCTTTTTGGCAGTTGTGATGATTCTTATTCAATTCTTCACAACATCTTCCTGCCAAAGTTCTTTATGTATCGCCAAACTGTAGATGTCTGAGGTGTCACCAGACCAACAGGGAAGTGAGGAGATGTAGTAAGCAGAGGAGCAGCAGGCCAGTTCTGAATTGCTGCTCATTTCTAGGGAAGGTATTTCTAGGGAGATACAGTCCTTCTGAAAGTAAGAAAACTTCAATCTCCATTTCTTTCCTAGCTGAAGTTTGGGTGCTGGTGTTATGTGGATTATAGCGGCAGTGAGACCCTGGTCACCAAAGTATATTTGCTTCTGCATTTTTCTTTCATAATTTACACATACGTCTCGTATACCACTTGCCGCCTTTAAGGCCTAGTATAGTATTGGTTCCCTGATGTTTCCGTGGCCACTTCACAAACAGCAAGGAAAACATAAGCTCAGAGCCCTTGTTGCTGTAAGAGATCTTTAATTTAATTTTATTATTATATCATGTCTGCTTCCAAAATGGATTTGAATCATGATATCATTATATGTATGTATACAGTAAAATTCAGAAACAGAAGATCAAATGTTGAAGGGGAAGAGGAAGAAAATTTGCTAATTATTAAAACATTAAATTTAGCTCTGAGCTTCCTAGCCACCAAGACAAAAATGAAGACACAAGTAGCATATTTTGTATTATTTTTTTTTTTTAAGAGACAGTTTCCAAAGAATCTACTGAATTCTAAAGGGAATCATCATATGGAACCTGTCCTAGTGACCATTGAACTATACAGTGTCATCAACAATAATTTTACAATATAGGCAGAAGTTCCTCCATGTGGCAGCTTTTTAGCAGAGACCTTAATAAAAACATTGCATTGATGTATGACTAAGGGAAAAGAGATCTGTAGAGGATAAGTTAACATGATCCAAACATAAAGCTTTGTTCATCTACCTTTGTCTAAGAATGGAACTCTGTTTACCTTGACGTGTCGTATAGCATATTCCTTAGAATGTGTTCTTTAAAATAGTGTTTTCTTGACCCTGCTGTGCCACTGTCTCCTGCTAGGATGGTTGAATCATCTTTTCAAATCTATGACTGTATATCTGGCAGTTGTACAAGCCTTCTAGTATGTTTGTGGTTTAATTTTTACATTTATGTCTTTGAGCTATCCGGAATTTTAGTTTAAGAAATAAGAATCCAAATTTCCCGTCTCCCTGATGGTATCAATAAATAGGTATTGATAAATACAGTCTTAATCCATGTATTGTATAAGTCACCATTTCTTCCACTGATAGGAAAGGTCATTTTTATCACATGCAAAATTTTCACAGCCTAAGATATGTGAAAAAGCAATCAGACTCACGATGCTATTAAAATGCACATTTTAAGATTAAGAGATACTTTTCAGTTTTGAGATTGCAGTAGCTAAAAAATATGTCACCTTCCAGTGTTGATGAGGATATAAAGGAAATAATCGTGCTCAAGCATGGTTGGAGGGAGTATAAATTGACAAATCTTTATTTTTTGAAGAGCAATTTTTATATGTAAAGCACGTAGAACAGTGTCCAGCACATGGATACTATATTAGGGTTTGTTATCATTATCATTATCCTTTTTTTTATTTAGTAATAATTATTAAAAGGAGCCCTGGTAAAACAGTAGTTAAGCACTAACCAAAAAGTTGGGGGTACAAACCCACCTAGTGGCTCCACAAGAGAAAAACCTGGCAATTTGCTTCCATAAACATTAAACCCATTGCCATCCTGTCAATTCCAGTTTGTAGCAACCTTATAGGACAGAGTAGAACTGCCTCATAAGGTTTCCAAGGCTGTAATATTTATGAAAGCAGACCGTCACATCTTTTTTCCTGCGGAGAGGCTGATGGATTCGAACCACAGCCTTTAGGCTAGCAGCCAAGCACTTAACCACTGTGCCACCAAGACTCTTTCCATAAAGATTACAGCCTAGAAAACTCTATAGTGCAGTTCAATTCTGTCACATGGGATCACTATGAGTCAAAAATCAACTCATCATCACCTAACAAGAGCATTAAAAATGTACATATCTTTTGCATAGAAGTTCTAGTAATTTCTCCTACAACAAAACTTGTATAAATATATAGATAGTAGATATCTGCATACCCATATCTGCATACTAGTCACACAATGGGTCAGAATTGACTTGATGGCAACAGGTCTGGTTTTTTTATTTTTAGTCACACAATAATGTTTCATGCATCATTTTTGGTACTAAGAAAAAAATGGGAAAATTCCAAGTGCCCAGAAGGGATTATAGCATACATATATATGAACACTTTTGAAAACAAAATTTGTATGTTTGTAAATGCTTAAAAAAACTTGTAAGAATTTAAATAAGAAGTAAACATGACCTTTGGGAGGTTGGATCATATGGCAGTATGAGAGATCCTTAACATGAAATATATAGTATATATAATTCGATTTACATATGTATTTAAGTACAGTGGTATAAATAAGCATGGATTTAGATATTGCCTGTGGCCATTGTCACTGAATTCTTTAAATTTTCAAAAACCCATTTTTGAAATATGCTTGATGTTTGAGGAGGATTTTAAATAAAATGCTTTAAATTCTGTAAATGTATGTTTGGTCTTATTTATTCCTTATCAACAACTTCTTAGGAAAAAATACATTTAAATTTTGTTATATGTTATTTAACCTATCTGTTTTTATTTTATTTTCAGAACTGAAAGCAGAAGCTAGTATAATGGACCAGATGAGTAGTTGTGATAGTTCATCAGATTCCAAAAGCTCGTCATCTTCAAGTAGTGAGGATAGTTCTAGTGACTCAGAAAATGAAGAGTGCAGATCCTCTCCTTCTGATCCAGGGAATTATAACTCAGGACATCATACCACGTCTGCCATGCCACAGTACAAGATTCCTGATGCAGAAGCCAGTTATAATAGATTTCATGACAACAGTGGCCTTATGATGAACACTTTAAGTAAGTATATGTAAACACAGGCAGTTGGAAAAGTAAGAATTCACAGTACTGCCATATGGATTATGATCTAAAATTTGAGTAAAGAGGAAGATTCCTATTTTATGGATTTGACAGTATTAACTATCGCCTTTTTATTGAATTATTCAGTTTCTTCTGACTCTGTGACATAACACATTCTTAGTTTTTCTCCTGTCTTCTAGGTACTCTTCTTTCTCTCCTTTGCAGGTTTACAATCCTCTGTTCAGTCATTAGAGTTGTAGTTCCTCAGTGTTTGGTCATAAGTCCCTTTTTCTTTTAATTCTGTACTTTTTCCCAAGATAGTCTCCTTCACATTTCTTTTGCAAACAATACTTATGTGCAGATAACTTGCAACTTTATTTCTGTAGTCCAGATCTCTCTTCAGAGCTCTAGACCCGTATGTCTAACATCATATCTCTTAGTAAAAGACACTTCAGATTCATTTTGTCCGATACCAACTCATAATCTTTGGCTCACAGTGTTTCCCCTAATTGAAAAGCAGTGGCCATGTAATTATGCAAACCAGAAGCTTGATGGTATTCAAGAATTAACTTTCTCTTCCTCTTTACAGTGTAGCCAATCCTTCACCAAGTTCTACTGATTTTACCTTCTAAATATTTCTCAAATTCATCTACTTCTCTGCATCTCCACCCCATCACTCTGGTTCAATTTGCCATATTTTCTCCTTCTCTCTGTCTGTATATTCTTATCTACTTATAAAAGAGGGATCATACCATGTTTGTCCTTATGAGTTTGATTTATTTCACTTCCAGGTCCACCCATGTTATTATATGTTTTGTGACTCATCATTGCTTTTATGGTTGAGTAGTATTCCATTGTATGTATGTAGCACATTTTGCTTATCTATTCATTGTTGGTGGGCACTTAGGTTGTTTCCATTTTTTTGTTGTTGTTATTATTATGAGTAATGCTGCAATGAACATAGATGTGCATATGTCTGTTTGTGTCACTTCTATTAGGTCTCTAGGGTATATACCTAGGAGTGGGATTTTAGATCATAAGGTAGTTCTATTTCTAGTTTTTTGAGGAAGCGCCGTACCATTTTCCACAGTGGTTGTGCCATTTTACACTCCCACCAACAATGGATAAGGGTTCTAATCTTACCACATCCTCACCAACATTTGTTGTTACCTGTTCTTTAATCACTGCCATTTTAGCCAGGGTGAGATGGCATCTCATTGTAGTTTTGATTTGCATCTCTTAATGGTTAATGACCATAAGCATCTTTTCATGTATTTGTTCACTGCTTGAACGTCCTCTTTGGTAAAGTTTCTCTTCATGTCCTTTGCCCAATTTATAATTTCTGTATTTTCTTGCTTTAACTACTCCAATGAGGTCCTAACTGGTTCACCCTTTATCCACTCAAACCCGTTTTTGATCCATTATCTGCAGTGCTGCCAGATTGATCTTTTCGCTATTCAAATATAATTTTCACGTCTCCTGATTTTAACCTTTCAGTAGCTTCTAGTTTCTTTTAGGATAGAGATAAAATGCCATAACTTAATGGTCTTGCTCCTCCTGTTCTAGCAACACTTGCCTTCTTTCCACGACTATACTCAATCATACTTTCACCCCTCAGAGCCCATTTGTATGCCGTTCCTTCTCTTCATGTAGTTAACTCTTCCCCCTTCAGATTCCAAATTAAGATTTACTTTGTCTGGGAAGCCTTCCTTGACCCTCTGACAATGTCATATCCCCCTTTTTATAGATTCTCAAGAGCATCAGGTATCTCTTCATTATTTCAGTTGTCACAATTATAATTTTACAGCTGTTTGTGTGATTTGCTCTCTTCCTCTAGAGTAGAAACCAGGGATCTTGTTTGTTTGCTTATCAGTGAATACTAGTGCCTAGCACAGTTCTTGATACATGGTAGATGTTCAGTAAATGCTTTTTAATAAAGGAATGTAATTCGATTCTTCTCAGGAAGAATGGAACTTTCCATCTGTATATTTAAAACTAACCTCACTGTGCTAACAATGAAAAAAGTAAGCATCTAGGAAAGACTGACTAGCTCCAGCCTAATAACAGAACCAAAGAAGAAAAGAGCCAAAATTGGTGGCAAAGAGAGTAGAAGCTGTGAGTTAACTAGGAACCAGGAAAGATCTTTCAAAAGTAGAGTGATTTAGGTCTTCAGTGCTATTATTCCTGACTTGGGAGGTGAAATTGCAACAACTGATATCTTGTATGGTCAGGAGAACATGGAAAAAACTCAGCTTGGTTGGACTGAATGAGAAACTGAGTAAAATTTAAGAAAACATTCTCAGAAATTACTGAATTCTGTAGTTGATAGAGCACATGACTAGGAATCATAATATCTGTATTATATTCCTTACTTCATTACGTATTAGTTATTATGTGATCATTAACAAATCATTTCAGCTTCCTCATTGAAAATGGAGATTGTGTTTTTGGCATCCTTGCCTTGTAGAACTTTAGAGGGGTTTGTGAGATTTTCTATTTTAAAATTTTTTTAGAACTCTAGAGTGGTTTTCTGGTGCAATGTGGCACCGTGAATTAATGTTTTAAAAACTACTTCTGTACCAAGCATACAGTAACAATGCATAAAGTCTAAAAAGATAAAAATCAGACATGGCCAGGATCAAATATAAGGTAGACATCTCCATACACAAGAAACTAGAACAAATACAAAACAGTGAGCTTAGTGAGCTGAAGCTATTGGCTCTGAATTCAAAAGGAGGTGGTGGTTGTAAGGAGTTTGGTACTTTCAGGGAAAGGTAGTTTAATAGTGCTTCATGTGACTCAGGGGACTTGAGCCATGCTTTCTACTTGGAGCCAGAGAATGTGTGTGTGTTTTGGGGGATGTAGAATGGGAGTAATCTTCAATTAATAAAAGGAGACTAGAAAAATGGTTATTTACATACTGACTGAAGCTATTGGTTTTAGGAAGCTGTGAGTATAGTGTTGGTAGGATTTGCTACCCATTTCCTCCTTGATGGGATTTGCCATGTTGCCAATATCCCAGGAGATAGCAACCCCCAAATGGGCTTATGAAACCTGTTTCTGGTAAAAGGTCTTAGAGGAGCAGCAGAGGGAACCACAAAACCATAAGTAATGAGTTGTGTGAGGGCAGAGAAAAATAGAAATTTCCCCCTCAAAATGAGCAAATATTTGCTAAAACATTTGAAAAAATTCTAATGCTAAGAGATCAGCCAAAAAAATAAACAGTTGGAGCAGGGATTCATTCCAAATGAAAATCCTTTTATAATACAGTTTAAGACAAAGATATTTAAAGAAATACACTCAGAGAGGATGAAGACATAAAACTTTCTTTAAAAAAGAATTACAAAACAAAGCCAGGCAGGAATAAAGCCAAATGCAATAGATATTTTTTAAACACTCAGTTAGAAAGACTGGTCATTGAAATTTAAAAAAAAAAAACTGATGAGAAACAATTTTGAGACTGGACACAGTTGAAGAATAAATTAGTGAAATGGAAGATAATACTGAGGAACTATGCCGGCACACAGCATACGTGAGAGAAATAAAATGAGAGAACAGTTCCGAAAAAAGGAGGATAGAGAAGATTGAAAATTTGTGCAGTAGGAGTTTTAGGAGGTAGTGGAGGGAACAGTGTAAAAAGTCAACTCTGAGAATACTCTAGAATTGAAGAAAGACAGGAATCTTTACTCTAGCTACAAAGCAGGATAAGTAAAAATATATCTAGACTTTGAAGAGTAGTGAAACTACAGAACATCAAGAGTAAAAAAGACAATCTTAAAAGCTACAGAGAAGCAGGCAGATTGTCTACAAAGGAACAAAAGACCACAGAAGACTACTCATTAGCCAATTGGGTAGGTCAGAAGATAAAGGAGTGGGAAATACCTTTAAAGTGCTAAAGGAAAATAATTTTAACTAGAATTTTACACTGTCATTCAAGAGCAATATCATTTTCAGGCACATAAAATCATAGAGTTTACCGTCTATGTTAGTGGCTGTCGAGTTTGCCCCCGACTCATGGTGATACCATGCACAATGGAATGAAACACTGCCTGGTCCTATACCATGCCCATGATCAGTTGTGCATCAGACCATTGTGCTCTGTAGGGTTTTCCTTAGCTGATTTTCAGAAATAGATTGCCAGGCCTTTCTCCCTAGTCAGTCTTAGTCTGGAAGTTCCTCTGAAAACTCTTCAATACCACAGCAATGTGCAACCCTCCACAGACAGGTAGTGGCTGCACATGAGGTACACTGGCCTGGAGCTGAACTCAGGTATCCCACAGGGGAGGTGAGGATTCTGACCACTGCAGTGAACACAGAGGATAAGTGAACAATATGAGAAACAGTAGTGAACAAAGAAATTGATAAAACGTCAATATATTTGACTAATTGTTGACCATAAAGAACAACTATGTTTTGGATATTTGGACATGAAAGGGTAAGGCTAGAATTCTAAATGACAGTTGCTAAATGAGAGAAGGAATAGTCAATTTAGATGTGCTAAGAACCTTGTTATGTATAGGAGGAAGATGTTGTTAGTTGCCATTGAGTTAGCTCTGACTCATGGTGACCTTATGTATGACAGAACAAAATATTGCCTGTTCCTGTGCCATCTTCTTGATCATTGGTAGAAGGAGGATAAAAGCACTGAATAGTCGTGGTCTTTGGTAGATAACTTCATGGTTAATTATATATCGAAAATTTTAAAAGTAACCACTTAATGAATAAAAATTCAATTTATAGCTTTTATATCATAAATGGAAACCCTGGTGGCACAGTGGTTAAGAGCTACAGCTGCTAACCAAAAGGTTGGTAATTTGAATCCACCAGGTGCTCCTTGGAAACCATATGGGGCAGTTCTACTAAACAGGAAAAATGGCATAAAAACCTTTATCTAATAAAAGTCAGAGAAGGGAAACTGAAAGAAGCCATAAGATTGATAAACAGAAAAAATGAGGTACAAATACATCCCAATATATCAGCAGTAACTAAAAAGATTATCAGATTGTTTTTTAAAAATATTTACTGATTTTAACAAAATACCTAAAGAAAAATCCACATACACTGAAAATAGAGGCATTGAAATGATGCAAGATAAGTATTAATCTAAACAAAACAAAAAGCTAGATTATCAATATAAATATCAGAAATAATAGGATTTAAGGCAGAAAATGCATTTCTAGAGATAAAGAAGGTTGCTAAATACAATAAAAGTTTCAGTTCACCAGGGGAATAAACAAGTCTGAATTTGTATGCACATAATAGCATACATTCACCAAATGGAGCCCTGGTGGCACAGTGGTTAAGAACTTGGCTGCTAAACAAAAAGGTCGGCAGTTCGAATCCACCAGCTGCTCCTTGAGAACCCTACGGGGCGGTTCTACTCTGTCCTGTAGGGTTGTTGTGAGTTGGAATCAACTCAGTGACAATTGATTTGGTTTTGGTATTAAAATACATATTGTGTGTGTACCTGTAAAGCAAAAATTGTCAAATCTCTATTATAATTTAGTAAAAGTATAAAATCCGAACAACATAATTAATGTACCTGTTCTAATAGTAAATATATAGAACCCTACAACCCAGAAGTGAGGAGCAAGCATTATTTTAAGGTACATATGAAACATTTACAAAAAGTTACTCCTTACTAACTAGGTTAAAGGAAATAATAAACTTCAACGAATTCATATTTTACTGATCACATTAGATGACTGACAATTAAAATATAAATAACTAAAATTAGTTTAAAATATACAGTTTAGAAACTTCAAAGCATATGTCTAATAACTTATATGTTAAAAAGGAAACTATAATGAAATTAAAAATATTTATGATTGAACATTTATGTCAGCAACTTGGGGTGCAGCCAAGATGGTACTTACAGGGACATTTATGGCCTCAAAACAAATTTTTTTTTTTTTTTAAGTTGAAAATAAATGAGTTAAGTATTCACCTTGAGGAACTAGAAAAACAATAGCAAATTAAAGTCAAAGAAATTAGAAGGAAATAATGTGCGTAAAAGTGAAAATTAATGTAATAGATAACAAAGACATATTAGATGATCAACAATACTAAAAGTCGTTTCTTCAAAAACTAATGAAATAGACTGACCTCGAACAAGGGCTGATGAAGAGAAAAAGAAAAGGGAAAATTTTATATATGTATGTAATATATATATAATGAAAAAGGTTAAAATTTAGGTAAAATATACTTTTATTCTTTAAAGTATGAAAATTTTATAAAAATTTGCCATAGAAATGAATGATTTTCTAGAAAAAGTATAATTTACCAACTCTGACTCAAGAAGAAATAGAAACCCTGAATAAACCAATGTAATTAAAGAACTTAAACCAAATGAAAGTCTCTTCCTCCTCCACTCCGTCTCCACATCCCTAACACAGTGTAAAACTGAAGACAGTGTTGCAGATGAATTTTAGCAAAGTTTCAAGAAACAAATAATTACTATCTTCTACAGACTGTTTTGGAGAATAGAAAAAAAGGGAAAGCTACCTAATTCTTTGATATTAGCATAATCTTGATATCAATACTGAACAGGAATAAGACAAAAAAAAATTGTAGACAACTTTACTTAAAATCATGGATGTAAAATTCCTAAGTAAAGTATTAGCAAATAGAATTATCAGTGTAGTTAAAATAAACAAGCTAAATCGTGACCAAATGAGTCCATCACAGAAACGTGAGACGTGTTCAACATCTGAAAGTGTATCTGTATAATTCACCGCATTAACAGGATATAAAAGTCATATGATAATTTCAACAAAAGAGCCATTTGAAAAAATCAGTATTTGTTAATTTTAAAATGTTTACCAAAGTTTGAATATAAGGATATTTCCTTAACTTGATAAAAGTTAGTCACAAAAACAAAACTGCTGCAAACATCATATTAATAGGGACTCTAGAAGTATTCCCGTTAAAGTTAGGAACAAGACAAGGAGGACTAATATGATATCTATCCAGCATTGTACTGAAATTCCTAGCAAATGCAATACAACAAGTAAAATAAATGAGATATAAGAATTGAAAACAAGAAATAAAATACTCTTTATTTGTAAGTAACACAGTTGCCTACATTGAAAATCTGAGTGAATCAACAGGTGAACTATAGAACTAATAAAATAATTTAGAAAGATTGATGGATTAAAAAATTATGCATAAGTCAGTAGTATTCTTATATACCAGTAATAACCATTTGGGGCTTATAATTTCAAAATCACGATCACAGTAGTAATACAACTCTAAGATATTTAGGAATAAATCTAACAAAATATGTGAAAGACTACGGAGAAAAATAGAAAACATTGGTGAACCTGAAAGATGACCAGAATACATGGAAGTGTATTTTATGTTCGTGGCTTGGAAGATACAGCTTAATAAAGATGTTAGCGCTCTCCAAATTAATTCAGTTAAAATTCTTAGGTGCTTTTTATGCAATTAGACAAGTAGTTCCTAAAATTTATGTGGAAGAACAAAGGGAAAAGAATAGCTAAAGCAATTGAAAAGATGCAGACAGACTTGCCCAACGCCATATCAAGAATTAATATAACTCAAAGTATAATATTGGCACAGGGAAAGACAAATAGATTGATGGAATAGAATAGAGTCCAGAAACAAACTCATAGTTACGTGGAAACTTGCTGTTTCACAGTTTTAGCATTACATGTCAAGCAGGAAGGATTAAAGATTCAGGTAATGGTTCTAATACAGTTTATTATCCTTCTAGGAAAAAAATCATTGGATTCCTACCTCATACCATATGCAAAAATTGAGAATAGATAAACCGTGGGGTATTCTTATAAGGGAATATTATAGGAGTTAAAATAAGTAAACTAGAATCACCCTCAACATGGAAAAAATCTCAGAAAACAACTGTTGAATGAGAAAAAGTAAGTTGCAGGATAAGTAGAGTATTATCCTATTTATATAAAGATTAAAAAAAAAAATTTTTTTTTAAGAACCTACAAAATGATATTTTGTAATGTTCATGGGACATAATAGAAGTGTTAAAATCCATGGAAATGATAAACAGTAAATGTACAAAACATTGTTGTCTCTGGGTGGAGAAGGAGATGAATGAGATTGGGGGATAGTACACAGGGGCTTCAATTATGTCTGTAAATTTTAATCTTTTAAAATATGCAAATAAGGCATAATATTAAGATTTTATAAACCTTGAGTAGAGGGGTCATAAGTGTTTATTCTGTTGTTATTTATTATCTATCTATATAAAATGTATCACCAAAATAGGAGTCCCTGAGTGACGCAGACAGGTGAGTGCTCAACTACTAGCTGAAAGGTTGGCGGTTTGAACCCACCCAGAGGTGCCTGGCTTCCAGAAGTTCACAGTCTTGAAAACTCTGTGGAATGCAGCTCTACTCTGCAATACATGGGGTCTCCATGAGTCAGAATCCATTCCATGGCAACTAACAACTAACAAACCATAAAATAAATGTTTAATACTTTATATTGGTAATTAAAGGTATGCAGGTGTTAAAACTATTTGCCAAAAAGGGAACTCTTGGTTACAGTAGTATTTTTTAAATGAGGCTTCATATATAGAGAGTTTACCAGGAACAATGGTAAAGACAGTTGGATCCCCTTTATTTTATGTCATTCAAAGGAAAAAGAGGAGTAGAATAAAAAGGAGGCAATAGAAACACAAAGTATTTTCAAGGATGGAGAATATCTGTGCTTTTAAAAAAATAGACATTGGTCTAAGTGCTGAGAATTCAAGGGAAAATAAAGCAGACATGGCCCCTACCCTCATAATCCTCTAGCCTAGTGGGAGAGACTGAAAAATCCACAAATTACACAATGCCTATGTAATTACAGTTCATGGCAGTGTTTTCCAGGAAAAGCCCAGGGAATTATGAGAAAATCAAACAAACCAAAAAAACCAAACCCATTGCCATCGAGTTAATTCCAACTCATAGTGACCCTATAGGAAGAGCAGAACTGCCCCATACGGTTTCCAAGGAGCACCTAGTGGATTTGAACCGCTGACCTTTTGGTTAGCAGCCATAGCTCTTAAACACTATGCCACCAGGGTTTCCTGCTGGAGGGAGATTAAAGAGGAAGTGCAGTGAAAGCCCTGAGAAAAGAAAGATTGCTTGACATATTGAAGACTTGATAAAAAGGCAGTATGGCTAGAGTAGAAACTGTCAGGCAGTTCAAAATATGGTCTAGAGCTTAATGCAATAAAAAAAAAAAAAAAATGGTAGAGCTCTACACACATACACCCCAAACCAAAAACCAATTGCAGTCAAGTAAAGCTGCGCCATAGGGTTTCCAAGCCTATAGATCTTTACAGAAGCTGACTGCTGCATTGTTCTCCCTCGGTGTGGCTGGTGGGTTCAAACTGCTGACCTGGTTAGCAGCCAAGCGATTTAACTACTGAGCCCTCAGGGCTCCTTGCACACATACACAGACATGTACAAATACACGTACACGTATAGTTGAAGCTGTAACAATGTATCATAGCCTAATCTGGAGTTCTGCTGCTGCTTAGTAAAAATCATGAATACCTTATTTAATTGATTTCAAATTCCAAACCGATGGAATCAAAATGAATGCCATTTTAAGTTATTGCTAGCAAATGATAAAGGGAAAATTTGATTCGAGAGGCTTATCCCATCCTGAGAACAATTGGATGAAATATCTATGTCAATGGGCATGCCAAGTAGGGAGAGAGTAGAGAGTGAGAAAAAAAGATGGTCTGGGACAGAGTCCTAATTTTTTACACCTTAGGTTGAGAATGACGAGCCTGCAAAGACGAGTAAGAAGTGGCATGATAACCAAAACCAAACCCAGTGCCATCAAGTCGAATCCGATCATAGCGACCCTATAGAACAGGGTAGAACTGCCCCATAGAGTTTCCAAGGAGTGCCTGGTGGATTTGAACTGCTGACCCTTTGATTAGCAGCCATAGCACTTAACCACTACACCACCAGGGTTTCCAGCATGATAGAAGGGGGAAATGATAGACTGTGATAGCTGAAGTGAAATGAGGGTGTTATAAAGAAGAAAAGATTGAACTCTTTAACATGCTGCCGAGTAGGACTGGTAAGAGAGAATGTGTTTCTTGAATTTATTTTCATGTAAGTCATCGGTTATCTTGGAAAGAGAAGTTGTGGTGGACTAGTGGGGAGGGAAGCCAAACTGGAGTAAATTGAAGTATGAATGAAGGGACAGTGGTAAGGAATTGGAGATAGTCTAATTTGACAACTCTGAGAAGCTTAGCTGAGAAACAGCAGTGTCTGGGATGGAATGTAGGATCTGAGAAAAGGAGTCAGGACTGATGATGGGAGATGCTAGAACATGTTTGAATGCTGCTGGGAAGGTGGGAATAACTGATTGAGCAAAGTACCCAAGATTCTGTAAGGGACAGGATCTAGAGCACAAGTGGAGAGATTAACCTTTGATAGGGGGAGCTTGCCTCAGTTATAATAACACGGAAGATAAGAAATGCAGAGAGAAGGGCTTTGTAGACTTGTAGGTTAGAAGATGTGAGTTCCTGTCTGATGAACTCTATTCATGGAATCTAAGGCTAGGTCATCAGCTCAAGGGAGAAAGGGATGAGAGGTTTAGGGAGAATGTGGGAGGTGTGAAATTTTAGAGAACTGAAGAGTGAGCTAATTAGTCAAACAGTAAGATTGTCAGCGTTCAGCACCCATGTGAGGTCAGTAACCATGCATTTATAATAACAGTTACCAAATTGTGTGATTTCTTTTTTTCTCCAGCAGTGCTCAGCTAGATTACAGGTGTATGATTGGTGCATCCATGATTTGGACTTTGCTAGGTAGATGTGATAGAGGTTGTTTTCAGGGGAGTGGCTGTAATAATAGATCAAAGTATTTAAACTGGATTGAGAAGGTTGAGGACTGAACAAGGAGTCAGTGGATGAATTGGCGGTTTTGATGAAGTTAAAAATCATGTTCATGAGTACATGAGCTGGCTGAACAGGTTTATATCAGTTCGTTAAATTGCTGTGTTATGACTCTAACATTCACTTTTTTTTTTTAAGGGCCTATAATAGAACTTTTTTAGAGGTCTTTTGCACCTTTTCAAAATGAAACAGTATGTCTAGATAAGGTTTGTATATTTGGTTTTTTTTTGAAATGTGCAAGAGGCTTGGATTTTTTGCTTTTTCATTTAGGCAAAGGGCTTTTATTCGATATATATAGTCGCCATGCTGTTTAAACATGAATTATTTTATTTTGTCTTACTTCAATACAAAATATATGGCTTTCTTTTTGTCTGGATATAAGTTTATCAAGACAGAAGTTTATAGTTAACTGTTTACTTGGCATTACGATGAATGAACACTACTTAGAGAATGGCAATAAAATTTCCTTAATACTGAAAACAAAGTTTACTTCAGTCTCTCTTGAATTCTTACTTTAATTTTCCCTCTGTTTCTCTCTGGACTCTGCAGATGCTTTCAGAACCTTTTTCAAGACAGTACATCTTGGAAATGATGGTGCTGTATGTAGAACACCATGAAATATTTATAAAGTGAACTTGAAATAACTATTTTGTGCTATATCAGATACTATGATTCTAGTACAGACATGCTAGCCAAATGCTATTAAGAAATAAGATAAATTTAGAAGAGGAAAAAAACTTAAAACTGAAAATAATTCTATTCATTTTTTTCTATGAATTGGGTAAGTACCATTATTATTTTATTTGAGAGATAGCCATATGGCTTAAAACTCACTTGGGTCATTAGAGTTTAACTTCAGAGTGAGCTCTGTTGGGTTAGGTCACCCTGACCCATTCAGTTTGGGTTGGGTTCTAGTCATCAGTATTTTTCAAAAGATGATTCCAAGGTGCAGCTAGAGTTGAGAAGCACTGGATTAGATGATTTGGGGGAATGTTCTAGTCCCAGACCTATCATAACAAAATCGTAACAGGAGAGGGGAAAAGAGAGAACTTCAAAGTAAGATTGGTTTGATAGAAAGTGGAAGCTTGACATGCAGTGGGGCATGTGGAGATGAGAGGAGAGATGGCTATTGTCGCCACCACTCCAGAGTCCTAAGAGAACCACAGACACAGGTGGACAAAGAGGAGAGATTGAAGGGAGGGCGGTATTTCAGAGTTCCAGCGGTCAGGCAATGGGTTAATTGATGGGAGCTAAAGTATTTTTTTTTAAAGCAGGAGAGAAAAGAGAAGTGAAGCAATGGCTCTGGCCAGGAGAGAAGAAGTCCTTGGCAGAATTAAACTTACTTACATTTTAGAAGGAAAACCAGAGTGTTCCTTAGCCTTTCCTGCGGCTTGCACCTCTTTTGTTTTCAAAATGTTCTTAGGCTTTTTAGGGAAAAAAAAAATCTTTAAAAAGCTTGTAATCATAGCACAAAGAGAGTTTATTTTCTATTATTGTAATTTGTTAATGAATAAAGAGTTGATTATTTAAATTTCTTTTTTTTTTTCAAAATTGGCTTAATAACTCTACTACTGTAGCTTTTGTTATTGCTATATGGAAAAAATTTTTTTTTCGAGGGCCACACAAATGTTATTTACTTACATGTAGACAATTCTAACCTTTGCTTTGACGTTTAAAAGAGGTGAGAATCTTTTCTCCCAATCAAGTATGCTGTCACAAACCGGCTCCAGGCTCTTGGCTGTCATTTGTAGAAATCATGGTAGTTTCTCTAAAATTTTTAGTTTTCCTTTTTATTAAAATCTACTTGGATTTGGCCATTGGCTTCTGATTTACTCTTCATCAAACTGATATATTAATCAAATCTAGGCTGGAAAGGATATATCTACCAAAAAACCCACTCCCGTCAAGTCGAATCTGGAGTTCATATATTTACCTTATCAGGGTCTGCAGTGGAAACATATAGATGGGAAAAGTCAACTATTGCAAACGTTAAGTCTCTTCAGTTGAAGAATCATTTTTATATTTTCTAAACCAACTGTTTCTTAAAACAAAAACAAAAAAGTGAAATTTCTTTTCCTGACATATTTTATCCAAACTGGAAGTTTCCTAATAAAAGGAAATAAGCTCTCTGTGTTACTGAATTCATCTATTTCTCAACCTTATCAGACCCAATACTCTTTTTTTTTTAACTATAACATTTACGATCTCAACATTCTTTACATGTACAATTCAGTGCCAATAATTGTATTCATGTTATGTAACCATCACCATTATTCCCCTCCAGATCTTTCCATCACCCTTAACAGAAGCTCAGTGTCCTCTAAGCAACGAGACATCCTTTCCCCTCTCTCCTGCTTATCCCTGGTAACCACTAATCAACATTTGGTTTGTATCCACTAGCCCATTCCAGATATTTCACATAAGTGGAATCCTATAATATTTATCCTTTTGTGGCTGATTTACTTCACTCAGCAGGATGCTTTCAGGATTCATCCATGCTGTAGCATGCATCAGTACTTCATTCCTTTTTATGGTTGAATAATATTCCATCCTGTGTACATTTTGTTTATCCATGCATCTGTTGGTGGACATTTAGGTTGTTTCCATCTTTTGGCTATTGTGATTAGTGCTGCAGTGGACTTTGGTGTACATGTACCTGTTTGTGTTCCTGCTTTCAGTTATTTTCGGTACATACCTAGGAGTAGAATTGCTGGATTATATGGTAATTCTGTTTCACTTTTTGAGTAACCACCAGATTGGTTTCCACAGTGACTGTACCAATTTTCAATCCCACAGCAATGGATAAGGGCTCTATTTCTCTACATCCTCGCCAGCATCGATTATTTTCCACTTTTTTAATCATGGCCATCTTAGTGGGTGTAAAGTGATAGTTCATTGTGAGTTTGATTTGCATTGCCGTAATGACCAATACTCCCTTTTATAACATATTTTTAAGTTCCCTTTACTATTTCGAAATGAAGTTCATAACTTAATATAATCTGTGTACATATTAAATATAATATAAAGACAAAAATAAAAAAGAATATAGTAAAGTGTTTTATATTCCACTTCGTAAATGTTCAGGCATGGCTTTACCAGAAGACAAAATGAAGTAGCCATATGCTTGTAAAAAAAAAAAAAAAAAGCTTGTACTTACCTTTAATGAATAAATTTGAATTTAAGAGAAGCAAGACAATATTCAACTTACACTGTCAACAATTTATATTTACCTTGTTGAAATAACTGGAAAAGTATTGCTGTCGAATTGGTTCTAACTCATACCAACCCTATGTACAACAGAATGAAACACTGCCCAGTCCTGTGCCATCCTCACAACTGTTGTTATACTTGAGCCCATTTTTGTAGCCACTCTGTCAATCCATCTCATTGAGAGTCATCTTCTTTTTTGCTTACCCTTTACTTTACCAAGCATGATGTCCTTCTCCAGGGACTGATCCCTCCTGATAACATGTCCAAAGTATACGAGATGTAATCCCACCATCCTTGCTTCTAAGAAGCATTCTGGCTGTATTTCTTCCAAGACAAATTTGTTCGTAATTGGGGCAGTCCATGGTATATTAAATATTCTTCGCCAGCACCATAATTCAAAGGTGTCATTTCTTCTTTGGTCTTCCTTATTTATTGTCCAGCTTTCACATGTATGTGAGGGGATTGAAAACACCATGGCTTGGGTCAGGCACACATTAGTCTTCAAGGTGACATCTTTGCTTTTAATACTTAAAGAGGTCTTCTTTATGTTGAGGTGTAATCCATACTGAAGGCCATAGTCTTTGATCTTCTTCAGTAAGTATTTCAAGTCCTCTTCACTTTCAGCAAGCATGGTTGTGTCATCTGCATAACTCAGGTTGTCAGTGAGTCTTCCTCCAATCCTGATGCTCAGTTCTTTTCATATACTCCAGCTTCTCAGAATATTTGCTCAGCATACAGATTGAATAAGTATGGTGAAAGGGTACAACCCTGATGCACACCTTTCCTGATTTTAAACCACGCAGTATCCCCTTGTTCTGTTCCAATGACTGCCTCTTGGTCTATGTACAGGCTCCTCATGAGCACAATTAAGTGTTCTGGAATTCCCATTCTTTGCACTGTTATCCATGATTTGTTATGATCCACAATAGTCGAATGCCTTTGCATAGTCAGTAAAACACAGGTAAACATCTTCCTGATATTCCCTGCTTTCAGCCAAGATCCATCTGACATCAGTAATGATATCCCTGGTCTCGTGTCCTTTTCTGAATACAGCTTGAATTTCTGGCAGTTCCCTGTCGATGTACTTTTCCAGTTCATATTTATATACATTCTTAGAATTGCCGTGAATGCAGTAACTGTGTATACAAACAAATATTGGTATGTTGTATTGCTAACCCAAATACAATGAGCAGCACTGATATCGCTAATGTGCTTTCCAAAATGGTTAAAAAAAAGAAAATCTTGATCAAGCTCTGAAAAAAAAAATCTTTCTTGAGTTTCATGAGAGTTGCACACTTGTAAATTTCGGTGAATTTTAAATCTGTGCAAAAGAATACTTTGAGTTTATAAATATGCAAGTAGGTTCTCACCTTAAAATTATAAACAGATCTTCTAAGGACATGAATGTCCAGCTGAATTTTCAGAAGTTTTGCAGAACATGTACAAGAGTTGGTTCATGCATTGCAAGACACTTAGCATTCCTAGACCCCTCCCAGTAGCAGTCTGCAATCACTGTGACAAGCAACCCCTCACTTCATCTCCTAGGGGACAGTACTGCTCTCATATAAGCCATTGATTTTAATGTCTGAATACACTTGCTATGAGTATGTTTTCTTTTTACCACGATTAAATACTGTTTTGACTGGAGGGGAATTTCCTTTGCTAACTCTTACTCAGAAACTAGTTTCACATCTTCAAAACTGACTGAACATTTCAGCTAACAGCATGGTGATGCCGCGCATATAACCTTAATAGCATGAAGTCTATAAAGGCAAGTAGACTCCTGAGGACATTTGGGTTGATGTCACCTGAGAAACTCATTACAGGCATCATATCAAGTTGAACATTCTTTTGTCACATAATAGTTGTATAATAAGTGAAAACTTAAGCCTTAAAAATTATAAAAGTGTCTTGGGTGCCAAATGGGCAAAAGAAATTTTAGCAGGCATCTTTATCAAATAATGTAATCATTGGTGGCGTGGTGGTTAAGAGCTCGGCTGCTAACCAAAGTTTGGCAGTTTGAATTCACCAGGTGCTCCTTGGAAACCCTATGGGGCAGTTCTACTCTGTCCTGTAAGATTGCTATGAGTCGGAATCGACTCAACAATAACAAGTTTGGTTTTTTCAGCAATTACTTCTGGAGTTCATGAAACGGACTGAAACCTCTTACAATAACTTGTATATGGCATAAAAACTACTCCTCTTAAGTCTGGTATTACCTTTTCACCTTTTGTTGATTGAGGAGTAGTAAAAAATATACAAGTGAAAAAAAAAATCCAAGTAATCTTTTTCTGTAAATTATTGTAATTTACCACCCAGGTGATTTCATTCATTATCATAGCTTCAAATAAACCCCTACAATCAATGACTCCCAAATCTCTGTCTTAACTCCAACCTCTACCTTGTGTTCCGTACTTATATATCCAGTTGCCTCTGCCATGTATCTCTGCCTGAGTTTTTACCAGGCATCTCAAACTTACCAGGTTGAAAATTGAACGTGTGATTTTTCTCCCACAAACATTCCTCTGGTGTTTTTTATCTCAGGAAATGATACCGCCATTCATCCAGTTGTTCAGACTAGAAACTTCTGGGGCCATTCCTCACTTCTCTCTTTTTCTCATACCCCAAATCCAAATCCAACTCTATCTTTAAGTTATATTATGAATCTGACCACTTAACACACCTTCACCTGTTACACATGGGTTCAAGCCAACATTATTTTTTACCTAAGAGACTTCAATAGCCTTGTAACTGGTCCCCATGCTTCCATGTTTCTTCCGCACCATCAAAGTCTGTTCACTGATACACATAGGGTTCAAGTCAGTTGTCTCCTTAAAATTTTCCAGTAAATTTACATTACATTTCAAACAAAATCCAAAATTCCTACCATGGCTAGGAACTGTGGTCTTCTGGCTGTCTTTCTGGCCTCATTTCCTACCATTCTTTTCCTCATTCATTTCACTCCAGCCACAGTGGTCTTTTTGCAGTTAGAGAACACAACAAGCAGGCTCTTGCTTTGGGGCATCTGCACATGCTGCCGTGTTGGAAAATATTCCCCAGTTTTTTCATGGTTTTCTCACTACATGAGAATCTCTATTCAAATTTCACCCCTTGTAGAGGCCTTCCGCAACTACCCTGTCTAAAATAGAACCTCCCACCCCTATCCCCATATACATTTCATTTTTTTTTCAAAGGACTTATACCTACTTGGCATTATATATTTGTTTATTTGTTTACTGTCTCTTCCACTGCAAAGTAAGCTCATGACTGTAAGCACATGAATTACAAAAGAAATCAGTGATGACTAACTTTTGACAAACACTATTAAATGACTATGACTACGTTATAAGTAAATTCTTATGTATATTTTTTTCACTCTTCAAAACTATGATCTTCTAAGTCACATTTTCTCTCATTTCCTGATATAATTAAATCAGTGGTATAAAAGGAAGGGTGATATTGGTATTCAAAAAAAGACTAAAGTAGGTGATACTAAAGCCATGCTTGAGTTTGATATACTCTTTCTTTCTTTATAGGCAATATTAATTATTTGGGTTATAATTTGATTAATTTACAGTATAAGTAGTCTGATTATTAATGACAAAATGCTGGTCAAACATAATCAGCTTAGGGGTTATATTTTACATAATATATATTTTATGCACAAATAAGTATATTATTTAATATTTACTACTAGTTTTGCTATTTCTTTTTTATTTTAGGAAATGATTTGCAGCTGAGTGATTCAGGAAGTGACAGTGATGACTGAAGAAACATTTAGATATAAATATTATGTTTACAAGGATTGTGATAATTTGCTTTGTATTAAGAATAAAAATACCTAAGATTGAGGAAAATGTATCTTAATTTTTGATGATAAAAGTAATTAAATTTGATTGTGAACTTTAAGTTGGCGTTACGTTTTTAACCTTTTATTGACTACCAGCATTTTCATATGTTTTCTTCATTTGATCTTAAAAAACCCTTTATGAAATATCGGTATTATTCCCATTTGACAGATGAGAAAATAGGTAACTTGCCTACGAAGTCTTAGTTAACATGTGTTCTAGGGTCCAAGTCTGGTGCTTTATTTTACCATACTATTGTCTCCAATTATTGATTTATAATAAATGTCCATATTTTTTATTATATTTCTGAGCCTTTTTTTTTTTTTTCTGAGATCATGTTTTTAATGGACAACCTGAGTGTCTGCAAACATTCATGGGTTAAATATGTGAATGACATTTCTTTTTTTTTTTAATTTTTATTGAGCTTCAAGTGAACGTTTACAAATCAAGTCAGTCTGTCACATGTAAGTTTATATACACCTTACTCCATACTCCCACTTTCTCTCCCCCTAATGAGTCAGCCCTTCCAGTCTCTCCTTTCGTGACAATTTTGCCAGCTTCCAACCCTCTCTACCCTCGCATCCCCCCTCCAGACAGGAGTTGCCAACACAGTCTCAAGTGTCCACCTGATACAAATAGCTCACTCTTCATCAGCATCTCTCTCCTACCCACTGTCCAGTCCCTTCCATGTCTGATGAGTTGTCTTGGGGTATGGTTCCTGTCCTGGGCCAACAGAAGGTTTGGGGACCATGACCGCTGGGATTCCTCTAGTCTCAGTCAGACAATTAAGTATGGTCTTTTTGTGAGAATTTGGAGTCTGCATCCCACTGAACTCCTGCTCCCTCAGGGGTTCTCTGTTGTGCTCCCTGTCAGGGCAGTCATCGGTTGTGGCCAGGCACCAACTAGTTCTTCTGGTCTCAGGATGATGTAAGTCTCTGGTTCATGTGGCCCTTTCTGTCTCCTGGGCTCTGAGCCTTTTCTTTCTGAAGTTCCTGAAATTTGGTTGAAAATAATTTAGCCAAAATTTAAGATTAAGGAAAGTTAAACAATTGTTTTAACGAAACAGCTATTCTGTTATTTCTTGCAATATCTTTCATCAATTCTTATTTTGTTTCTGAGGGAAAAACAGTTAAATAGTAAAGAGAAGTGTCATTAATATTTATATTATTTTTTAATTTGGGGGAGTTGACAAATGTTAGATTATAGTTGTATTTGTTTAACAACAAAGCTACTGACTTGCAGGTTCTTTTTTTTTTATTATTCAACTTTACCTCTTACCATGGAATTTCTGTGCTTTTGTTTGTTTAAAAATCCATGAGTTTTAGTTTTATTCTCTCTCCTACTTGCTCTCTCTCTCTTTCTCCCTTCCTCTCTTCCTCCCTCTTTCTGGCTGCTTTCAGCTAATCTACCTGTGTCTTCATGCTTATTTCTGTTTTATTTACCTATACTTAGTTGAGAACCACAACTATGCCATTTTTTTTTAACTAAAGCAACTCATACATTCAGAGTAGCTAATAAAGCATGTTTATCATTTTAGTATAGGAATACAAATTATAAAGATTTTTTTCTGAAAGTCGTTATGCTTAGATTTCATTTACTAGTGTTAATTCTACCAGAAGTGAGTATGTGGTGATATGAACTGATAATGCTGGCTAGATGACATGTATTATGTTTTCAAACTATATTTTTTGCAATCTAAACAAGCTTTTCTCTCTTTGTGATTTCTTAAATAAAAAGATTCTTAAAGACCTTTTTTACAGAAAGAATACCTGGTATACCGTTCCTTATACTTTGTCTTCTATATCAGTAGCTTAGTGAGGAATGGAGTCTTGTCTCATGCACCTCTGTATCTCCTTATTTGATGGGTTGGGTTTTCAGACTTTGAAATATATGAAATGCAGTTTGTGGATTGGATAAGTTCTCAGATATGCGGTTCTCTGCCAGAAACATCTGATGATCCTGACATGGTTCTAAACACATATCCTTTTAGTATGAACTGTTTTGAGTGATTTGACAAAACTTCTGATAATATAAACATGAAAGCAGGAAAAGTAACTTGGCTACAAAGGAACAAAAATCAGCTGACTTTAAACAATTCTACAAACTAAAACTCTAATGTTAGTTTGTTTCCTGGGGCTGCCGTAATGAAGAAATACAAATCGGGTGGCTTAAAACAACAGAAATTTATTGTTTCACAGTTGTGAAGACTAGAAGTCTGAAATTAAAAGGTGTTGGCAGGGCCATGCTCCATCTAATTGCTCTAGGGAAGAATCCTTCCTTGCCTCTTACAGCTTCTGATGAGTGGACAATCCTTAGTTTTCCTTGACTTCTGATAGCATAATTCCAGTCTCATCTTCCAGCACTATATCAGACGATGTTCCACTGCTATTCATAAGGTTTTCACTGGCTAATGCTTTTCAGAAGTAGACTGACGGGTCCTTCTTCCTAGCAGTGGAACATTGTCTGATATAGTGCTGGAACATGAGCCCCCCAGGTTGGAAGGCACTCAAAAGATGACTGGGGAAGAGCTGCCTCCTCAAAGTAGAGTCGACCTTAATGACGTGGATGGAGTAAAGCTTCCGGGACCTTCATTTGCTGATGTGGCACGACTCAAAATGAGAAGAAACAGCTGCAAACATTCATTAATAATCAGAACCTGGAATGTACAAAGTATGAATCTAGGAAAACTGGAAATCGTCAAAAATGAAATGGAACACATAAACATCGATATCCTAGGCATTAGTGAGCTGAAATGGACTGGTATTGGCCATTTTGAATCAGACAATCATATAGTCTACTATGCTGGGAATGACAACTCGAAGAGGAATGGTTTTGCACTCATCGTCAGAAGAACGTTTCAAGATCTATCCTGAAGTACAACGCTGTCAGTGATAGGATAATATCCATACGCCTACAAGGGAGACCAGTTAATACGACTATTATTCAAATTTACACACCAACCACTAGGGCCAAAGATGAAGAAATAGAAGATTTTTATCAGCTGCTGCAGTCTGAAATTGATCAAAGATTCAATCAAGATGCATTGATAATTACTGGTGATTGGAATGCAAAAGTTGGAAACAAAGAAGGATCAATATTTGGAAAATATGGCCTTGGCGATAGAAACAATTCCGGAGATCGAATGATAGAATTTTGCAAGATCAACGACTTCTTCATTGCAAATACCTTCTTTCACCAATATGAACAGCGACTATACATATGGACCTCGCCAGATGGAACACACAGAAATCAAATAGACTACATCTGTGGAAAGAGACGATGGAAAAGCTCAATATCATCAGTCAGAAAAAGGCCAGGGCCCGACTGTGGAACAGACTATCAATTGCTCATATGCAAGTTCAAGCTGAAACTGAAGAAAATCAGAGCAAGTCCACGAGAGCCAAAATATGGCCTTGAGTATATCCCACCTGAATTCAGAGACCATCTGAAGAATAGATTTGATGCACTGAACACTAGTGACCAAAGATCAGACGAACTGTGGAATGACATCAAGGACATCATCCATGAAGAAAGCAAGAGGTCACTGAAAAGACAGGAAAGAAAGAAAAGACCAAGGTAGATATCAGAGGAGACTCTGAAGTGTGCTCTTGAGCATCGAGCAGCTAAAGCGAAAGGAAGAACTGATGAAGTAAAAGAACTGAAGATTTCAAAGGGCCTCTAGAGAAGACAAAGTATTATGATGACATGTGCAAAGAGCTGGAGATGGAAAACCAAAAGGGAAGAACACCCTCGGCGTTTTTCAAGCTGAAAGAACTGAAGAAAAAATTCAAGCCCCAAGTTGCAATAGTGAAGGATTCTGTGGGGAAAATATTAAACAACGCAGGAAGCATCAAAAGAAGATGGAAGGAATACACAGAGTCATCATACCAAAAAGAATTAGTTGATATTCAACCATTTCAAGAAGTGGCATATATATGATCAGGAACCGATGGTACTGAAGGAAGAAGTCCAAGCTGCTCTAAAGGCATTGGTGAAAAGCAAGGCTCCAGGAATTGATGGAATATCAATTGAGATGTTTCAACAAACAGATGCAGCGCTGGAGGTGCTCACTTGTCTGTGCCAAGAAATATGGAAGACAGCTTCCTGGCCAACTGACTGGAAGAGATCCATATTTATGCCTATTCCCAAGAAAGGTGATGCAACCGAATGTGGAAATCATAGAACAATATCATTAATATCACACGCAAGCAAAATTTTGCTGAAGATCATTCAAAAACGGCTGCAGCAGTATATCGACAGGGAACTGGCAGAAATTCAGGCCAGTTTCAGAAGAGGACATGGAACCAGGGATATCATTGCTGATGTCAGATGGATCCTGGCTGAAAGCAGAGAACACCAGAAGGATGTTTACCTGTGTTTTATTGACTATGCAGAGGCATTTGACTGTGTGGATCATAAGAAACTATGGATAACGCTGCAAAGAATGGGAATTCCAGAACACTTAATTGTGCTCATGAGGAACCTTTACATAGCTCAAGAGGCAGTTGTTCAGACAGAACAAGGGGATACTGATTGGTTCAAATCAGGAAAGGTGTGCATCAGGATAGTATTCTTTCACCATACCTGTTTAATCTGTATGCTGAACAAATACTATGAGAAACTGGACTATATGAAGAAGAACGGGGCATCAGGATTGGAGGAAGACTCATTAACAACCTGCATTATGCAGATGACACAAGCTTGCTTGCTGAAAGTGAAGGGGACTTGAAGCACTTACTAATGAAGATCAAAGACCACAGCCTTCAGTATGGATTGCACCTCAACATAAAACAAAAATCCTCACAACTGAACCAATGAGCAACATCATGATAAACGGAGAAAAGATTGAAGTTGTCAAGGATTTCATTTTACTTGGATCCACAATCAAAAGCCATGGAAGCAGCAGTCAAGAAATCAAAAGACGCATTGCGTTGGGCAAGTCTGCTGCAAAGGACTTCTTCAGAGTGTTGAAGAGCAAAGATGTCACCTTGAAGACTAAGGTGCGCCTGACCCGAGCCATGGTATTTTCAATCACATCATATGCATGTGAAAGCTGGACAATGAATAAGGAAGACCAAAGAAGAGTTGACGCCTTTGAATTGTGGTGTTGGTGAAGAATATTGAATATACCATGGACTGCCAAAAGGACGAACAAATCTGTCTTGGAAGAGGTGCGTCCAGAATGCTCCTTAGAGGCAAGGATGGTGAGACTGCGTCTTACATACTTTGGACATGTTGTCGGGAGGGATCAGTCCCTGAAGAAGGACATCATGCTTGGCAGAGTACAGGGTCAGCAGAAAAGAGGAAGACCCTCAACAAGGTGGATTGACACAGTGGCTGCAACAATGAGCTCAAGGATAACAACGATTGTAAGGATGGCGCAGGACTTCATTCTGTTGTGCATGGGGTCGCTATGAGTCGGAACCGACTTGACGGCACCTAACACCAACAATTCCAGTGTCTGCCTCTGGCTTCACATGGCTGTCTTCCATCTGTGTGTCTGTTTCCAGATTTCCCTCTTCTTTTAAGGATACTAATCACTGGATTAGTGTGTCCTCCTCTTCCCTTGATCACATCTGCAAAGACCCTCTTTCCAAATAAGGTCACATACCAGGAGGTTAGGACTTTAGTACAGCTTTTTGTTGAGCACAATTCAATACACAATAGTTAGTAAAGCAACATCTTTCCAAGGGGTATAGTTATTACCTATGGATTCTGTATTCATCAAGTATCATCCATAGTTTGGTAAAAATGCATTCTTAGAAAGGTCAGAATTCAGGAATTATATAATTTGTGTCCCATTCCTTTAATAATTATTCAATAATTTTCAATTTACTAAGAGATCAATCAAAATAAAAAACTCAAGAATGGAAAATTATTATAAAAAAGGTTAATAACATAATGTATTGAGAACTGGCAGCTTCTCTGTCCCTGTGAAGGGGACTCTCTCAGTTTGAAGCAGTAGATGATGTTCGTGCCTAGCAACCTGAGTGACTTATTGGATGCTGGCCAGTGGAGGGGGGCCAAGAGCTTAGCCCTGCTAGCCTTAGGTTGCAGTCCAGGTTGGGGCAACCACGTTTTGGACTATGTGCACGTAAGTAGCAGACAGCAGAGACAGCCCAAGCCATTCCCACATTCCTGGCCAACTCTGAGGTCACATGCATTTGCATTAAGAAAAAAATTGCCATCGAGTCAATTTTAACTTGTAGTTGACCTGTGACCCTGTAGGACAGAGTAAAACTGCCCCATAGGGTTTATGATGGTTAAAGTTATGTGTCAATTTGGCTGAGCCATGACGGTCAGTGGTTTGGCAGCCATGTAATTTGGCAGTCGTATGATGATGTGATCACTTCCACAATGAGATTTGATATAATGTGATTACCTCCATGATGGGATCTGGCATGAGTAGCCAATCAGTTGAAAGGGAGTTTCCTTGGGCGTGTGGTCTGCATTGAATATAAGTGGACATTCTGGCAAGGCTTGTGGGCTTTTGCTCACTCTGGATCCTGCAGCTGGCTCTTGTTCATTTGACCTCCCATCCTTGGGACTTCAGCTAGCAGCTTACTTGCAACCTTGCCTGCCAATACTAGGTTCACCAGCCCCTGTAGTTATGTGAATCAGGAGAAGCCTCTATGCTGACTGACAGACTTTGGGACATTCCAGCCTCTACAACCATGTGAGCCATTTCCTTGATATAAGTCTTTCTGAATATATATATATATATATATATATATATATATATATATATATATATATATATATATATTCATATGCTTTGCTAGTTTTGCTTCTCTTGAGAACTCAGCCTAAGACAGGGTTTCCACGGTTGACATCTTTAAGGAAGCAGACTGCCACATCTTTCTCCTGTGGAGTGGCAGATGGGTTTGAACTGCCAACCTTTTGGTTAGCAGCTGAACACAACCCCTGTGCCACTAGGGTTCCCTATGCATGTGCATAGGAGACTCAATAAGGCCTGGAAGAAAGTAAAACATGGGGTAACTTGAAAACAGCCTGAACTTTCATTGCATTTCCTACACACACAAATCCATCAATGGGAGTGAAAGCCTTTTTGGCTCAAGGTGTTTGACAATCTCTGTCCAATCTTTGGCTGACCAAAAACTATACAGACACAGGACCAACCCCTAGAAAACTCAGCTAAAAATTAAAAACAATTAAGAAAAAAAAAAAACTGAGTAGAACCAGCAGTGATGCATATCACAGAGGAGACAGTTTTCAAAGATTTAGCTCGTGTAAGTTACTCAGCAAAAACCATGAATAACAACCTTCAGGCGAAAAACATCAGAACCTAGCATTGCTATGAAATATTATATAAAATGTTCAGTTTTCAAAAGAAAAAAAAAAAAGACCTGCAAAGAAACAGGAAAGTGCGATTCATACTTGGGAAAAAATAGTCAGTAGAAACTGTCTTTAGTGTCCCCAGATATTGGATTTAGTAAGAAAAGGCTTCAAAGTATCCATTACAAATATGTTCACATAACTAAAGGAAACGATGTTTGAAGAAATAAAGTATGACAAAAATAGGAAACCTTGGTGGCGTAGTGGTTAAGTGCTACTGCTGCTAACCAAAAGGTCAGCAGTTCAAATCTGCCAGGTGCTCCTTGAGAACTCTATGAGGCACTTCTACTCTGTCCTGTAGGGTCGCTGTGAGTCAGAACTGACTCAACAGAAATAGGTTTGGTTTGGTTTTTATGACAAAAATAAATCAATAGAACTTCAATAAGGATATAGAAATAATTTTTAAAAGAACCAAATGGAGATTCTAGAACTGAAGAGTACAATAATTAAAATGAAACATTTAGTAGTGGGGCCTGCATTGCTTTCCTAGGGCTGCTGTAACAAAGTACCACACACTGGGTAGCTTAATACAACAGAAATTTATTCTCACAGTTGTGGAGGCTAGAGTACAAAATTCTCATGTCGGCAGGGCCACGATCCCTCTGATGGCTCTAAGGAAGAATCCTTTCTTGCAGCTTCTAGCTTCTGATGACTGCCGACTATCCTGAACACTCCCTTGGCTTTTGGCAGCATCCATCTCCTGCCTCTGTCTTCACATGGCTGTCTTCCATCTGTATGTCTGTGTCCAAATTTCCCTCTTATAAGGATATTAAAGACTGATCCCATTGCTGTCGAGTTGATTCCGACTCTTAGCAACACTATAGCACAAAGTAGAACTGCCCCATAGAGTTTCCAAGGAGAGCCTGGTGGATTTGAACTGCTGACCTTTTTGGTTAGAAGCCGTAGCACTTAACCACTACACCACCAGGGTTTCCATAAGGGTATTAGTCATTGGATTATTATAGATCTCGTCTTAACTTGATTACCTCTGCATACACCCTATTTCCAAATAGGGTCAGATTCATAGATTCCTGGTGGGCATGAATTTTGGAGGGACACTATTTAACCCAGTACAGGGTTCAACAGCAGATTTAAAATGAAAGAAGAAGCCATGATCTTGAAGATAACCCAGTGCCCAGTGCCGTCGAGTTGATTCTGACTCATAGCGACCCTATAGGATAGAGTAGAACTGCCCCATAGAGTTTCCAAGGATCTTGAACATAGATTAACAGAAATTACCAAATTAGTAGAGCTGAGAAAAAAAAAAAAGATTGAAGAAAAATTAACAAAGCATCAGAGACCTGTGGGAAATAATAAGCATACTAAGATAACAGGAGAAAGGGCAAGAAAAAAAATTTGAAGAAAAATGTCTGAAAACTTTTTAAGAAAAATGTTAATCTATACATTCAAGAAACTTGAAGAATCTAAATAAATACAAAAAAAAATCGGCATCCAGACATGTCTTAGTGAAACTGTTGAAAGAGAAAATCTTTTTTTTTCTTTTTTTTAATAATTTTTATTGAGCTTTAAGTGAACGTTTACAAATCAAGTCAGTCTGTCACCTATAAGCTTATATACACCTTACTCCATACTCCCACTTACTCTCCCCCTAATGAGTCAGCCCTTCCAGTCTCTCCTTTCGTGACAATTTTGCCAGTATCTAACTCTCTCTACCCTCCTATCTCCCCTCCAGACAAGAGATGCCAACACAGTCTCAAGTGTCCACCTGACACAAGTAGCTCACTCTTCATCATCATCTCTCTCCAACCCATTGTCCAGTCCCTTCCATGTCTGATGAGTTGTCTTCGGGAATGGTTCCTGTCCTGGGCCAACAGAAGGTTTGGGGACTGTGACCGCTGTGACTCCTCTAGTCTCAGTCAGACCATTAAGTCTGGTCTTTTTATGAGAATTTGGGGTCTGCATCCCACTATTCTCCTGCTCCCTCAGGGGTTCTCTGTTGTGCTCCTTGTCAGGGCAGTCATCTGTTGTGGCCGGGCACCATCTAGTTCTTCTGTGAAAGAGAAAATCTTGAAAGCAGCAGAGAAAAATGACTCATTGGATACAGGTGAGCATCAATACTTCTCATCTGAAAAGGCACTGATATAACATATTTAAAGCACTGAAAAGAAAAAACAAAACAAAAACTTATTAGCCAAGAATTCTTTATCAAGCAAAAACTATCCTTCAAGAAAAGCCTTCTCTTTCTGGTTGAAGGACCATGAAAGGGAAAACCCAACCCCTACTCCAACACCCAGGGCAGAGATAGGCCAACCCACCCACAGCAGAACTGACAGGGAGAACCCAAGGGAACCCAATCCTGGCTCTATCCTTAAAGCAGAAGTGGGCTGATCCACCCACCCATAATGGCAGGGACAGCAAAATCTGAACCCATTCCCTGCTTCAAACCCAGAGTAGCAACGGCCAGTCATTCATGTTAGCAGTATTAGCAGAGCCCAGCATCTCTAGGCCCTCCATTAGTTGCATAAGGAGACCCAGGCCCAGAGTGACATGGCCCTCCATGCAGTGGCAGAGAGCAAACCAGGGCTTGTGTCCCCACCCTCCCTGTTCTCAGTGGCAGAAGGCAGTCCAGTGAAACCAGGGGGCCCAGGAAAGCACTTTAAGCCCCCTCAGGCAGTACCAGTAGAGATCAAGCAGAACCCTAAGCAGTGCCAGAATGAAACAGACCAGAATACCATTGCAAAGTTTCTGAAAACAAAGTTGTGATTGAAACTACAGCCCATAAAAATCGATCAACTGACACCAGTATTGAGATGAGACAGGGATTTAAATTGGCCATCATAAAAATAATTCAACAAGAACAGAATGGAAGCAAATATTTGGGAACCATATATCTGATAACGGTTTAATATCCAGAATATATAAACAGCTTCTACAACTTAACAAAAAGACAACCCAATTGAAAAATGGGCTAAGGAATTGAATAGACATTTCACCTAAGAGGATATACAAATGGCCAATAAGCACATGAAAAGATGTGCAGTACCATTAGTCGTCATTGTTGTTGTTAGGTGCCATCAAGTTGGTTCTGACTCATAGCGACCCTGTGTACAACACAACGAAACACTACCTGGTCCTGCACCGTTCTCATGATCATGAACCCATTGTTAAAGGCGCTGTGTCAATCCACCTCATTAAGGATCTTCCTCTTTTTCACGAACCCTCTACTTTAAAAAAAAATTTTTTTTTTTTTTCAAGCATGAAGTCCTTCTCCAGCAACTGATCCCTCCTGATAACACGTCCAGTGTATATGAGATGAAGTCTCGCCATCCTTGCTTCTAATGAGGATTCTGGCTGTACTTCTTCCAAGACAGATTTGTTCATTCTTTTGGCGATCGGTGGTATATTCAATATTCTTCACCAACGCCGTAATTCGAAGGCACCAATTCTTCTTCAGTCTCCCTTATTCATTGCCCAGTTTTCACATGCAAGTGAGACCATTGAAAAACCATGGCTTGGGTCAAGTTGAGACCTTTGCTTTTTAACACTTTAAAGTGTCTTTTTGCAGCAAATTTGCCCAGTGCAGTGCATCATTTGATTTCTTGACTGCTGCTTCCATGGGTGATGATTGTTGATCCAGCTAAAATGAAATCCTTCACAACTTCAGTCTTTTCTCTGTCGTTAGGGAAATGCAAATCAAAACTACAATGAGATATCACTTCACCCCCACTAGGATGGCTGTTATCAGAAAAATGGAAAAGAAGCATTGGCAAGGATGTATAAAAATTAGAACCCTCATCCAATGCTGGCTGGATTGTAAAATAAAGCAGTCACTATGAAAAACAGTGTGGTAGTTCCTCAAAAAATTAAATGTAGAATTACCATATGACCCAGGGGTGGAATTCCTGAGTCATATGGTGTTTTATGGTAATTTAGGTATGCCCAAAAGACTTGAAAGCAGGCACTCAAACAGATACTTATACACCAATGTTCATTGCAACATTATTCAAAATAGTCAAAAGGTGAAAACAACCCAAGTGTCCATCAACAGACGGAAGGATAAAAAAATGTGGTATACACATATGAATGGAGTATTAGACAGCCATAAAGAGAAATGAAGTCCTTACAGCATGAGTAAAACTTGAAAACATTATGCTGAGTGAAATAAGTCAGACACAAAAGGACAAATAGTGTATGATCCCACTTATATGAAATACTTAAAATAGGCTAATGCATAGAGACCAACATGTATTAGGGTTACCAGCGGTGGGTGAAAGGGGGTAAGGGGAAATTGTTGCCGCACAGAGCTTCTGTTAAGGATAAGAAAGATTCAACAAGGAATTATGGACTGTCTTGACAAAGATGAAAAAATAAAAAATCTCTAATGAAATAGAAGTTATAAAAAAGAACCAAATTATAGAAAGTATATAATTATAGAAATTACAGAACTCAAAAATATAACGACCAACATGAAAAAACTTGCTACGTGGATGGAATTGACAGAGGATAGAACCAATGAATTCTAAGACAGTTAAATAGAATTTAATCTGAACAACAGAAGGAAAATAGACTGAAAAAGAAAATGAAGAGAGTATCAGTGATCCGTGGAACAATAACAAAAGATCTAATATTATCCGAGTCCCAGACGGAGAGGTGAAAGAGCACGGGGCTGAAAAATATTCAAAGAACAAATGGCTGACATCTTCCCAAATTTGGCTAACATATCAATAAGCAGCACTGAGAGCGAAATTCATAGCACTAAATGCTTAAAAAAGAGGAAAGATTTGAAATCAATAATCTAAGTTCCTACCTCAAGAAATTAGAAAAAGAAACAAAAAGGTCCAAGAAGCTGAGCAAACTCCAAATGGAATAAACTCAGAGAAACACATGCCAAGACACACCATTATTAAGCTTGTGAAAGCTAAAGACAAAAGCAAAAATCTTTAAAGCAACTAGAGAGAAGCAATGCCATTACCTAAAGGGGAACACCAAATCACAGCAATTTCTCATCTGAAACCATGGAGGCCAGAAAAAGTGGCACAATCTTTTTCAAGTGCTGAAAGAAAAAGACTGTCAGCCTTGGATCGTATATTTGGCAAAGCCGTCTTCCAAGAACAAAAGGGAAATAAAGGCATTCTCAGAAGAAGGAAAACTAAGATATTTTGTCACCAGTAGACCTACCCTTAAAGAAAGGCTAAAGGATGGTCTTCAAACAGAAAGCAAATAATAGAAAAGGGAGACAGACCTCATGAGTTTCTTAAACCACATTTTATGATTGAATAAAAAATTATAACACTACCTGATGTAGTGCTCAATACATGTAGAGGAAATATTTAAGCCAATTGTATTTTAAAAACGGAGAGAGTAAAGAGACCTAAATGGAAAGAAGTTTTCAGTATATCACACAAAGTGGTAAAGTCAATACTGCTAGGCAGAGATAAGTTACATATATGTATTGTAATACCTAGAGCAACCACTAAGAAAACTATAGAAAGAGATATACTCAAAAACACAATAAATAAATCAAATTGCAATTCTAAAAAAAAAAAAAAAAAGTCTGGTAACCCACAGGAAGGCAAAAGAAGAGAAACAAACAGAAAACAAATATTGAAAAGAGAGACTTAAATCCTAACATCAATAATTGCTTTAAATATAAATGGTCTAAATACATCAGTTAAAAGGCAGACATTGGCAGAGTGGATTAAGAAACATGAGCCAATTATATGCTGCCTACAAGAAACTCACTTCAAGCAGAATAAAACAGGTTGAAATTAAAAGGATGGAAAATGATATATCATTAAGCATTAATTTTTAAAAAGCAAGAGAGTCTATATTAGCAATATTAATATCAGAAAAAGTATAGTTCAGAGTAAAGAAAATTGCTAGAGACAAAGAAAAACATTACATGATAGTAAAAGGATCAGTCCACCAAGAAGACATAGTGATACTAAATGTGTATGTAGCAAGCAACAGAGCTTCAAAATGCATGAAACAAAAACTGATAGAGCTGAAAGGATAAGTAGACAAAGCCACATTTACAGTTGGAAAATTCATCATCTCACTCTAAGCAATTAATGAGCTACTGAACAGAAAATCAGCAAATATATAGAAGAACTGAAAATCATCAACCAACAAGATCTAGTTGACAGGTAAGGAACACCACCTAGCCAAAGCAGAATGGAATTCTTTCCAGCACCTCTGGGACATTTGCCAAGAGAGACCAATCCTGGGTCATAAAACAAACATCAACAAATTTAAAAATAATGGAAATCATACAGAGTATGTTCTTTGACCACAATGGAACCAAACTAGAAATCAATAGCAGAACGAAAACAGGAACATCTTCAACTCTTGGAAATTAAATAACACAGTTCTAAATCCACGGATCAAAGAGGAAGTCTTAAAGAAAATGAACAATACATAGAACTATATGAAAATGAAAAAACAACATAAAACTATGTGGGATGCAGGTAAGCAGCACTGAGAGGGAAACTTCTAGCACTAAATGCTTACATTAGAGAAGAGGAAAGAAGAACTCAAATCACTAGTCTAAGTTCCTACTGCAAGAAATTAGAAAAAGAAGAGCAAAATAAAACAAGAAGAAGGAAGAAATAATGAAAATTAGGGCAGAAACTGATAACAGGAAAACAATAGACAAAAATCAATGGAAAAATGCTGATTCTTCAAAATGAATGATATTGATAAACTTTAGCAAAACTGACAAAGATAAAAAGAGAGAAAGCACAAGTCACCACTACGAGGAACATAATAGGAGTTACAACTAGAGATCCTGCAGCAATGAAAAGAATAGTAAGATAATACTACTGGAAACCCTGGTGGCATAGTGGTTAAGCACTACTGCTGCTAACCAAAAGGTCAGCAGTTCAGATCCACCAGGCACTCCTTGGAAACCCGATGGGCGGTTCTACTCTGTCCTATAGGGCCACTATGAGTCAGAAATGACATGACAGCAATGGTTTTTTGTTTTTGTTTTTTTAAGGTAATACTGCAAAGCAACTTTAAATGCGTAAATTTGATGACTTAGAAGAATCCAACCAATTCTTTAGACTACAAACTAACAAAACTCAGAAAAGGCGATAGGGAACTTGAATACTCCTAAAACCATTAAATCAATTGAATTTTTAAATTAATAGCTCTCCAAAAAGAAATCCACAGACCCAGATAATGTGACTGGTGAATTCTACCAAACATTTAAAGAAGAATTAACACCAACTTTACAGTCTCTTCCAGAAAATAGAAAAAGAGGGAACACTTCCAATTCATTTTATTAGGCTAGGTTTACCATGATACCAAAACCAGACAAAGACAGTACAAAGAAAGAAAACTTCAATATATCTCATGAAGTTAAACATAAAAATATTAGCAAATCAAACACAGCAATGTAGAAAAAGAATTACATACCATGACCAAATGGGCTGTATTTCAGGCATGCAAGGTTAGTTGAATAATTAAAAAATCAATATAATTCACCATATTGACAGACTAAAGAATAAAAAATCTTATGATTGTATTAATTGATGCAGAAAAGGCATTTGAAAATTCCAATACCCTTTCATGATAAAAATATTCAACTAGGAATACAGAGGAACTGGCTTAATTTGATTAAGAGCATTTTAAAAGCCAACACAACCAGCGTTACATTTAATGGTGAAAGACTGATAGTCTTCCACCTAAGATCTGGAACAAAGCAAGTGCTCTTGCCACTTTTCTTTAACATAGTACTGGAACTTTAAGCCACTGCAAGAAGGCAGGAAAGAGAAATAAAAGGCATTCAGGTTGGAAAGAAAGAAAAAAAAAAAAAAAAAAGCTGTATTTGCAGATGACATGATGCTCTATGTAGAAAATCCTATGGAATTTTTAAAAAAGAAGGAAGTAAGGAGAGAGGGAGGAAGAAAGAGAGAAGGATGGGAAAAGGGAAGGAAGGAAGGAAGAAAAACTAGAACTAATAAGTGAGTTCAGTAAGGTCACGGGATACAAAATCAACTTACAAAATATTTGCATTTTAACATGCTGACAAGGAAAAACTGAAATGTTAAAATCTAATACTATTTACAATTGCTCCAAATAAAAGGACATACTTAGGTATAAATCTAACAAAACATGTATAATATTTACGTGCCGACATAGGAAGCATAGTTACCGATACTTCCTAGATACAACCAAACACCTCACAGGTGTGGTGTACTGGGTTTTAGGGCTTAGGGCCATAGTCTCGTGGGGCAACTCAGTCAATTGGCATAATATAGTCCATAAAAACAATGTTCTACATCCTATTTTGATGAGTAGCGTCTGGGGCCTTAAAAGCTTACAAGCAGCCGTCTGACATACAACTATTGGTCCCTACTCATCCAGAGCTAAAGAGAAAGAAGTAAACCAAAGACTCAAAGAAGAAACTAGTTTACAGAACCAATCATCTACATGAATGGTGACATCACTTGCCTTCAGACCAGAAGAACTAGATGGTGACCAGCTAACACTACCTGCCGTTCTGACCATAGACTCAATAGATGGTCCCCGATAGAATGGGAGAAAAATGTAGAAGAGAAGTCAAATTTCTAAAAAAAAAAAAAAGCTAGACTTACTGGACCACTAGAGACTGGATGAACCCGTGAGACTATCACCCTGAGATACTCTTCAAACTTGGAACTCAAACCACTCCCAGAGGTTACCTTTTGCCAAATGACAGATTGGCCCATAAAATTAATAATATCACCTGTGAGTACTGGTGGTGCAGTGGTTAAGAGCTACAGCGAGCTACAGTTAGCTATGGCAAGCTACAGCTGCAAACCAAAAGGTCAGCAGTTTGAATCCACCAGCCATTCTTGAAACTATGGAGCAGTCCTACTCTGTCCTATAGGGTCGCTATGAGTCTGAATCAACTCAACAGCAATGGGGGGTATCAGTGAGTACTGTACTCCTCAAAATGATCTTCTAGATGAAACCAAATGGTAAACATTACCCTAGACCAAAGATGAGAAGGTAAGGGAAGACGGGAAAGCTAGATTAATGTAAACAGAACAACCAAAATAGAATTAACAAGAATGCTGATGTATCGTGAAGAATGTAACCAATGTCACTCAACAATATGTATAAAAATTGTTAAATAAGAACCTAATTTCCTGTGTAAACTTTCACCAAAAGCACAACCAAAAAAAAACAATATCTATGTGCTGAAATTTACAAAATGCTGATGAAATTTAAAACAAACAGCAACAACAACAAAAAAGTAAATAGTGGGAGAGAGATACTGTGTTCATGGATTGGAGACTCACAGGAAAAAATGAAGAGTCCCAGAAGTGTTCAATATGTGGTTTAATATAAAAAAAAAATTGTTTAATATAAAAGACTCTGTAAATTGACTTTTTTCTCATTTCTTCTTTAAAACATATAATAAAGCAATAATTAAAACCCTGTATTACTTGTTTTGGAGCCCTGGTGGTGCAGTGATTAAAAGTTTGGCTGCTTACCAAAAGGGCAACAGTTCGAATCCACCAGCCACTCCTTGGAAACCCCATGGGGCAGTTCTACTCTGTCCTGTAGGGTCACTATGAGTCGGAATCAACACGACAGCAACGGTTTTGGTTTTGGGATTTGGTATTACTTAGTTTATTACATATACAGTTTATTACATATACAGATGCATGTGTATAATAGATATGGCACAAGTAAGGGGGCAGAGAGTGGAGCTATGTTGGAGCAAAGTTTCTGTATTTTTCTGAATTAAATTAGTTTTAATCTGAAGTAGATTTTATAGGTTATGATGTATAATGTAGTCATTTAGAGCAGCCACTAAGAAAATAACAAAATATAGTACAAAAACAAAACATGAAACACAATAGCCAGAGTAACTAAAATGGCATACTAAAAACTTTAACACAAAAGAAGTAAAAAAGGAACACAGGAACAAAAAAACACAGGAGACATGTAGAAAACTAAGAACAAAACGGGAAATGTAAGTTCAGCTATATTAATAATTGCATAAAATGTGAATGGTCCAAATACCTGCATCAAAATGCAAAGATTATCAGATTTGTATTTAAAGAAGCAAGATCCAACTACTTGTCTGCAAGAGACACAGATTGAAATAAATAAAAAGTTGAAAGTAAATGGCTGGAGAAAGATACACCACGCAAACTAACCAGGACAGGTATTTTAATATCAGACAATAGGCAATAAAACAAACAAAAAAATATGGTGAGAGAAAGAGGGACATTTCAAAATGATAAAAGGTCAATATATCAGGAAGATGTAATAGTTATAAATGTATTTGTACCTAACAACAGACCTGGAAAATACATGTAGCAAAAGCTAACAGGATTGAAAGGAGAAATAGATTTTTAAACGATTATAGAGATTATCAGTACCTCACTCTAATAATTGCTAGTAATTAGTTGTTGTTGTTGTTAGGTGCCATCCAGTCAGTTCTGACTCATACAGACCCTAGGTACAACAAAACAAAACACTACCAGGTCCTGCACCATCCTCACAACTGTTGCTGTTTCAGCCCGTTGTTCAGCAACTGTCAGTCCATCTTGTTGAGGGTGTTCCTCGTCTTCCCTGACACTCTACCAAGCATGATGACGTGCTCCAGGGACTGGTTCCTTCTGATAACATGTTCAAAGTATGTGAAAGGAAGTCTCGCCATCCTTGCTTCTAATGAGCATTCTGTTTGTTCTTCTGGCAGTCCGTGGTATATTCGATATTCTTTGCCAACACCGTAATTCAAAGGCATCAATTCTTCTTTGGTCTACCTTACTCATTGTCCAGCTTTAGCATGCATGTGAGGCAATTGAAAATACCATGGAATGGGGCAGGCACACCTAGTCCTCAAAGTGACATTTTGCTTTTTAACACTTTAAAGAGGTCTTTTGCAGCAGATTTGCCCAATTCAATGCATCATTTGATTTCTTTTTTTTTTCAATTGAACTTTAGATGAAGGTTTACAGAACAAACTAGTTTCTCATCAAACAGTACACACATTGTTGTATGACATTGGTTAACAACCCCACGACACATCAACACTCTCCCCTCCCAACCCTGGGTTCCCCATTACTAGCTGTCCTGTTCCCTCCTAACTTCCAGTCCCTGCCCCAGGGCTGGTGCACACCTCTAGTCTTGTTTTGTTATATGGGACTGTTCAATCCCTGGCTGAAGGGTGAACCTCAGGAGTGGCCTCATTACTGAGCTGAAAGGCCATACTCTCAGGGTTCCTCCAGTCTCTGTCAGGCCAGCAAGTCTCAGGGTTTCTCCAGTCTCTGTCAGGCCAGCGAGTCTGGTCTTTATTTTTGAGTTGGAATTTTGTTCTATATTTTTCTCCAGCTCTGTCTGGGACCCTCTATCATGGTCCCTATCAGAGCACTCAGTGGTGGTAGCTGGGCACCATCTAGTTGTACTGGACTCCGTCTGGTGGAGGCCATGGTAGATGTGGACCATTAGTCCTTTGGACTAATCTTTTCCTTATGTCTTTAGTTTCCTTCATTCTTCCTTGCTCCGAAGGGGTGAGACCAGTGGAGTTATCCTCGATGGCCCCTTAAAGGCTTTTAAGACTCCAGACATTACTCACCAAAGTAGAATGTAGAACATACATTTTATAAACTCTGTATGCCATTTGAACTAGAGGCTCCCTGAGACCACGGTCCCCACAGCCCTCAGCCCAGCAATTTGGTCCCTCACGTCCCTGTGTCTATGGAGCTACCATGGGCTTGCCTTGTACAGGTTGTGCCGACTTTCCCAGTATTGCGTACTGTCTTACCCTTCACCAAAGTTACTGCTTATCTATTGTCTATTAGTGTTTTTCCATCCCCACCCTCCCTTCCCTTGTAACCATCAAATATTTTTTTTCTTTTTGTATGTAAGCCTTTTCATGAGTTTTTGCAGTAGCGGTCTCATACAATATTTGCCCTTCTGTGACTAACTTATTTTCACTCACCGTAATGTCCTCCAGATGCATCCATGTTATGAAACGCTTCAGAGATTCATCGTTGTTCTTTAGCGTTGTGTGATACTCCATTGGGTGTATGTGCCACAGCTTGTTATTCATTCATCTGTTGATGGGCATCTAGGTTGTTTCCAACTTTTTGCTATTGTGAAAAATGCTGCATGAACATGGTGTACATTTATCTATTCGTGTGATGACTCTTATTTCCCTAGGACATATTCCTATGAGTGGGATTGCTGGATCAAATGGTTTTTCTATTTCTAGCTTTTAAGGAAGCACCATATCGTTTTCCAAAAAGGTTGTATCATTTTCATTCCCACCAGCAGTGCATAAGAGTTCCGATCTCCCTGCATCCTCTCCAATATTTGTTATTTTCTGTTTTGTTGATTTGTGCCAGTAATGCTGGGGTGGGATGGTATCTCATTGTGGTTTTGATTTGCATTTCTCTGATGGCTAGAGATCATGAGGATTTCCTCATGTGTCTGTTGTCCACTTGAACGTCTTCTTTCGCAAAGTGTCTGTCCATTTCCTTTGCCCATTTTTTAATTGGATTATTTGTCTTTTGTTGTAGAGGTGTTGGATTTGCTTGTAGATTTTAGAGGTTAGACCTTTGTCTGATTTGTGATAGCCAAAAAGTTTTTCCCAGTCTGTGGGTTTTGTTTTTACTGTTTTGGTGAAGTCTTTGGATGAGCATAAATGTTTAATTTTTAGAAGATCCCAGTTGTCTAGCTCATCCTCTGGAGCTTGTGTGTTGTTGGTTGTGGTTTGTATCCTGTTAATGCCATGTATTAGGGCCTCTAGTGTTGATCCTATTTTTTCTTCTATGAACGTCATAGTTTTTTACTTTATATTTAAGTCTTTGATCCACTTTGAGTTAGTTTTTGTATATGGTGTGAGGTATGGGCCCTGTTTCATTTTTTTGCGGATGGACATCCAGTTTTACCAGCACCATTTGTTAAAAAAAAACTGTCTTTTCCCCATTTGATGGACTTTAGGCACTTGTCAAAGATCAGGTGACTGTAGGTGGATGGATTTACATCTGGGTTCTAAATTCTGTTCCACTGGTCAATGTGTCTGTAGTTGCACCTGTACCAGGCTGTTTTGACTACTTATCTGTATAGTAGGTTCTGAGGTCAGGTAGTGCAAGTCCTCCTACTTTCTTCTTCTTCTTCAATAGTGCTTTACTTAGCTGGGGCCTCTTCCCTTTCCATATAAAGTTAACGATAAGTTTTTCCATCTCTTTAAAGAATGTTGTTGGTATTTGGATCGGTATTGCATTGCATTTGTAAATGGCTTTGGGCAGAATTGTCATTTTCGCAATGTTGAGTCTACCTATCCATGAGCATGGTATGTTTTTCCATTTATGTAGATCTCTTTTGTTTTCTTGCAGTAGTGGTTTGTAGTTTCCTTTGTATAGGTCTTTTACATCCTTGGGTAGATTTATTCCCAAGTATTTTATTTTTTTAGGGGCTATTATAAATGGTATTGTTTTCCTGATTCCCTTTTCATTGTTCTCTTTATTGGTATATAGGAATCCAACTGATTTTTGTATGTTTATCTTGTATCTTGTTCCTCTGCTGAATCTTCCCATTAGTTCCAGTAGTTTTCTCGTGGAGTCTTTTGGATTTTCTAAGTATAGTAACATATCATCTTCAAATAGGGACACTATAATTCTTCATTACCAATTTGGATGCCCTTTATTTCTGTTTCTTGCTTACTGCTCTAGCTAAGACTTCCAACACAACGTTAAATAGGAGTGATTATAAAGGGCATCCTTATCTTGTTCCTGTTCTCAAGGGGAATGTTTTCAGCCTCTCTCCATTGAGAATGATGTTGGCTGTTTGTTTTGCATAGATGCCCTTTATTACGTTGAGAAATTTCTCTTCTATACCTATTTTATTGAGTTATCAGGAATGAGTGTTGGACTTTGTCAAGTGCCTTTTCTGCATCAATTGAGATGATCATGGGATTCTGTTCTTTCCTTTTATTTATGTGGTGGATTATGTTGATTGATTTTCTGATGTTGAACCATCCTTGCATGCCTGATATGAATCCTACTTGGTTGTGGTATTTTTTTTTTATATGATGCTGAATTCTATTGGCTAGAATTTTATTGAGAATTTCTGCATCTATATTCATGAAAGATATTGGTCTGTAATTTTTTTTGTGTGTGTGGTGTCTTTGCCTGGTTTTGGTATTGGGGTTATGCTGCCTTCATAGAATGAACTCGGAAGTATCACTTCCTTTTCTATGTTCTGAAAGAGTTTGAGTAGTACTGGTGTAAGTTTTTCTCTGAATGTTTGGTAGAATTCTCCAGTGAAGCCATCTGGGCCAGAGCTTTTTTTCTTGGGAGTTTTTTTTTTTTTTTACATTGTCAATCTCTTCTCTTGTTATGGGTCTGTTCAGATTTTCAATATCATTTTGTCTTACTTTGGATAGGTCATATATCTCTAGAAATTTGTGCATTTCCTCTAGGTTTTCAAATTTGTTGGAGTATAGTGTTTTCATAATACTGTCTTATGATCCTTTCTATCTCAGTTGGGTTTGTTGTAAGTCCCCCATTTCATTCCTTATTGGGTTGTTTGCATTCTCACCTGTTTTTCTTTTGTCACTTTGGCCAGTGGTTTGTCAAATTTGTTGATCCTTTCAAATAGCCAACTTTTGGTTTTGTTGATTCTTTCTATTGTTTTTCTTTTCTCTATTTCATCTATTTCTGCTCTGATCTTTATTATTTCCTTACTTCTGGTGGCTGTGGGCTTCTTTTGCTGTTCTCTTTCTATTCAAGTTGTGTAACTAATGTTTTGATTTTGTCCCTTCTTTTTTGATGTGCACATCTAGTGCTATAAATTGACCTCGAGGACTGCCTTTGCTGTGTCCCAGAGGTTTTGGTATGATGTGTTTTCATTCTTGTTTGATTCTAGGAATTTTTGATTCCATCTTTGATTTCTTCTATTACTCAGTGTTTTTTAAGCAGGGTGTTATTCAGTTTCCATGTAATTGATTTTTTTTTCCCTTACTCTTCCTGTTGTTAATTTCTACTTTGATGGCATTGTGGTCAGAGAAGATATTTTGTGTTATCTCAGTGTTTTGGGTTTTGTTGAGGGTTACTCTGTTGCCTGACATGTGGTCTATTCTGGAGAATGTTCCATGTGTGTTGGAAAAGAACGTGTACTTTGCAGCTGCTGGGTGGAGTGCTCTATATATGTCTATGAGATCAAGTTGGCTGATTGTGCTCTTTAGCTCTTCTGTATCTTTGTTGAGTTTCTTTCTAGATGTTCTGTCCTTTACTGAGAGTGGTGTGTGGTGAGTGTGTGTGTTGAAGTTCCATTATTGTGGAACTGTTGTTTTCTGTTTTCAGTGCTGTTAGAGTTTGTTTTATGTATTTTGGAGCCCTGTCATTGGGTGCATAGATGTTCATTATAGTTAAGTCTTCATGATGGATCATCCCTTTAATCACTATATAGTGCCCTTCTTTGTCTTTTATGGTGGATTTTGTTGTAAAGTCTATCTTATCTGAGATTAGTATTGCTACTCCTGCTCTTTTTTGGTAGCTGTTTCCTTGATATATTTTTTCTATCCTTTGATTTTTAATAAAATTTGTGTCTTTGCTTCTAAGGTGTGTCTCTTGTAGACAGCATATTGATGGATCCTGTTTTGTTTTGTTTTGTTTTTAATTATCCATTCTGTCACTCTGTGTCTCTTTCTGGGTGCATTTAGGCCATTTATGTTCAGTGTAATTATTGATAGGCGTGAGTTTATTGCTGTCATTTTGTAGTGCTTTTCGTAGGAACATTTTGTAGGAACATTTTCTTTGTTCCTCTTACTCTCCTGTGCTGAGTTCCTTTTGTTTGTGGATTTCTTTTTCATTTGTTTTTGTAGATTTTGTTTTTATTGAGACTTTGTTTTTCTTCTGTATTTTGATGAGTAGGTTTGTTAACTTTGTGGTTACCTTGAAATTTACCCTTATCTTCCCAGGTTTGAACCAGTCTATTATTACTTGGTATCCCCTTGCCTTCCTCTCCATTAGAAAATTCTACACCTATACCATTTATTCTCTTTTATTGTTCTGACATTGTTGTCATTTACAGATTAAGCTCTCTGGTTCCCTGTTGCAATTGTTTTGGTTTTGGATAGTCCTTGAGAGTTCATTTCCTAGGTTGGTATCTGGATGGTACAATCTCGCATCATTAGATTCAGGCTGTGGTCTGATGTGGTTTGGTCTCAGACTGAAGGGCTCCCTTTAATAATTCTTGTAAGTTTGGTTTGGTTTTTACATATTCCCTTAATTTCTGATTATCTGGAAATGTCCTAATTTCACCATCATATTTGAACAAAAGTTTTGCAGGATATATGATTCTTTGTTGGCTTTTTTTTTTCTTTAAAGGTTTTATCTATGTCATCCCAATTGCCTTCTTGCCTGCATGGCTTCTGCCAAATAATCAGAGCTTGGTCTTATTGTTTCTCCTCCTTATGTGACTTTTTGTTTTTTGGGGCTGCTCACAGGATTTTTTCTTTGTCTTTGGCTTTAGCGAGTGTGATTATGATATGCCTTGGTGTTTTTCTTTTGGGGTCTATCCTATTTGGGGTTCATTGAGCTGCTTGCATGGTCAGCTTTTCATCATTCATGATATTAAGGAAGTTTTCTGTCAGCAATTTTTCAACGATCCTCTCTGTGTTTTCCGTTTGGTCTCTGTATCCTGGAACTCCAATCACTTGCAAATTTTTGCTTTTGATTATATCCCACATAATTCTCAGGGTTTCTTCATTTTTCTTTGTTCTTTTTTCTGATTTTTCCTCAGAGTTGTATCCAAGTGTTTGTCTTCAATTTTGATGATTCTGTCTTCCATCATTTCAATCCTGCTCCTCAGGCCTTCTATGGCACTGTCCATTTCTGAAATTTTGTTGGTTTATGTTTTGGATTTCTAATTGTTGTTTTTGAATGAGTTCTAGTTGTGAATTTATTTTGGTGTTTTGTTCCTGTATTATTTTCCTGAATTATTCCATTTTTTGTCTGTATTTTCCATGAATTTGTCTGCCTTTTGCATAAATTTGTCTGTTTTTCCTCATTTTGTCTGCTTTTTGCTTCAACTCTTCGATTGCTGTGATAATTACAGATTTGAATTCTCTATCAGCTAGTTCCAGTGCTGTTTCTTCTACTGGAAAGTCAAGTGGTGTTTTGTTTTGAATGCCCATCCTGTCCTGTTTTTTTGTTTTTTGTTTTTTTATGTTTTGATATTGTCTGCTGTCTTCAGGACATTCAGTAGTTACTTCCTTCGTTTCTTGATTGTACATTTGTTTGTTTCATCCTGCTTTTTGGTTTTATTTGGTTATGTCTGAGCAGGCCGGGTGTGTGTTCTTTGTTGTTTGCTGTCTGTAGTAACGGTACTTTTCACCTGCTTGTTCAATGGGCAGAGGCAGTCATTCAGCTATGGTGCAGAAGGGCAGATCCAGCTGAAGAGGAGGGGCTGGGATAGGTTGTTTGTGGCACGCACTAGGGCCAACAGGGTGGGCCAGGAATCAGTGCTGGGCAGGTTCCAGTAGGCCATGCCTGCACTGCTTGGGGGTGTGATGCTCAGTGCATGGTGCAGGTAGCCGAGAAAAAAGGGGGAAGGTTGTGATGTGTGGAGTTAATAGGGGTTTGAGAAAGAGGAGGGAGAGGAGAGAGAAACAGGAGCCAAAAATAAACTAGGAAATAATGAAAAAAAAAGGGGGGGTGCTAAGGAAGCTTGCCATTGGAGTGGATAGATGAGAAACCAAGAAATGGAGAAAAGCAAAAAGGAAAAAAAAAAAGGGAAGAAAGAAAAAGTAACTAGATAAAAATTTGGAAAAGAAAAACTCCCAGGAGTCCCAGAGTCCCACCAGTGGGGCTGCTAAGACTGGGGAAGTGGCTCCCAGGCTGTGCAGTATAGCCTGGCTAGAGGGGGTATAGATGTCACACTGCACCAGATATTCAGGAGACAGGAAAAGAAGATAAGTGTAGAGAGACCAGAACTGAAAAATGGAGGAGGGCAGAAAGGGAAAGAGAGACAGAAATGAGAAGAAAAAAAAGAAAGAAAGAAATGCACCTACGTGGCTGCGCAGGTTAGGGGAATGGCTCCTAAGCTGTGCAGTGCAGCCAGCTAGAAGGGGTTCCCGAGCTGTGAAAAGAAAAAGAAAACAAACAATGCAAAACAAAAGAGAAAAAGCAAAACAAGGGGGAAAAAAAGCCCCAGGGCTCCCACCAGTGCGGTGCCATGGGCCGGGGTGTGGTTCCCCAGTTGAGTGTGGCTTCACAGCCTTTCAAGAAGACGCAAAGATGGCACATGGAGCCAGGTTTTCAGATAAAGGACGGGGAGGTGGTAGGAGGCACAGAAAAAAACCAAAAGAGACAGAAAGAACCAACACTAGCTCAGGGGCCCAGCCAGTGTGAGCAAGACAACTCAAGCAGCCTGAGGCCAAAGCAGTTGCCTCCCAGCCAAGAGACCGTGGCTAGGGGGAAGCAGAGGAGGCCAGGGCCGGGGGGAGGGGGAGTGGTGGGGGGAGGTGGGGGTTAGGAAAGCATATATTGCTGGTTACCGGGTGCTCTGTCTCTCGTTGGGAACTTCATGAATCTACTTTCCCCTACTCCCTGTCCACCCATCTCCAACGTGGGTGGGGCGAATCCAAGCAGCATGGAGGCTGCACTTCCCAAGTGGTCTAGCCACTGCAGCCAGCCAGTAAGCTCATAGGTAGAGTAGCAGAGAGAGAATGGGGGGTGGGAAAGTGGTATTGCTGGCTACTGGATGCTCTGTCTCCTGCTAGGAGTTCTGCGAAGCGCTTTCCTGTGCTCCCTGTCTGTCCAAAATGGCGGATCTGTGCTGCATTAGCTGATGGGGTCTTCAGCATGTATCTCTCCTTGCTCTCTGTCCTCTGTCAGTTTCCTATTCCATTTGGTGCTTGGCTGAGTTCTTTATCTCTTCATTTGACACTTCAGGTTCCGGGAATGACGTTTGTCTCTGTTTTACTTAGTTTTTTGGATCTCTGCTGTGGAGGGACGGAGTGGTGCACCTGTCTATGGTGCCATGTTAGCCAGAAGTCCATTTGATTCCCTGACTGCTGTTTCCACAGGTGTTGATTGTGGACCCAAGTAAAATGAAATCCTTGACAATTTCAATATTTTCTTCATTTATTATGATGTTGCTTATTTGTCCAGTTGTGAGGATTTTTGTTTTATACTGTGGTGTAATCCATACTGAAGGCTATAGTCTTTGATCTTCATCAGTAAGTGCTTCAAGTCCTCCTCAGTTTCAGCAAGCAAGATTGTGTCATCTGCGTATCACAGGTTGTTAATGAGTCTCCCTCCAATCCTGATGCCCTGTTCTTCTTCATATAGTCCAGCTTCTTGAATTATAGACAGAATGAGTATGGTGAAAGGATACAATCCTAACACACACCTTTTCTGACTTTAAACAATGCAGTATCCCCTTGTTCTGATCAAATGACTGACTCTTGGTCTATATACGGGTTTTTCATGAGCACAATTCCGTGTTCTGGAGTTCCCATTCTTTGCAATGTTATCCATAATTTATTATGATCTACACAGTCAAATGCCTTTGCAGAGCCAATAAAACAGAGGTAAACATCTTTCTGGTATTCTCTGGTTTCAGCCAAGATCTGTCTGACATCAGCAATCATATCCCTCATTCCACATCCTTTTCTCATTCTGGCCTGAATTTCGGGCAGTTCCCAGTTGAGGTACTGCTGCAATCAATTCAAGCCTCGAGGTGCAATTCTGAAGGCTTCTATGGGCAAAATTTGATTGGCCCGGGAAGCATCAAAAGATGATGGAAGGAATAGACAGAGTCACTGTAAAAAAAAAGAATTGGTCAGCATTCAACCATTTCAAGAGGCAGCATATGAGCAAGAACTGACGGTATTGAAGGAAAATCCAAGCTGCGCTAAAGGCATTGCAAAAAACAAAGCTCCAGGAATTGAGATGTTTGAACAAATGTATGCAATGCTGAAGTGCTTATTTGTCTACGTCAAGAAATTTGGAAAACAGCTTCCTGGTCAACTGACTGGAAGAGAGTCATATATGTGCCTATTCCAAAGAATGCAGAAATTACTGAACAACATCATTAATATCACATATAAGTAAAATTTTGCTGACGATAATTCAAAATGATTGCAACATTTCCTTCTGTTATACATAAGGTCACCAAGAGCTGGAGCTGACTTGACAGCAACTAACAACAACCACAAGTGTATTTTATCCCAGGAATGCAAGGTTAGTTTAACAGTCTGAAAACAAAATCAAGAAAATAATTCCATTCAGAATAGCATCAAAAAGAATAAAACAGGTACAAGTGTATTTACCAAAGGAAGTACAAGACTTGAATGGCAAACACTATAAGACATTTCTGAGAGAAATTAAAGAAGATCAAAATAAGTGAAAAAACATTCCACATTCATGGGTTGGAATATTCAATGTTGCTAAAATGGCACTCATCCCCAAATTTTTCTATAGAATTAACACTGTCCCTATCAAAATCTCAGCAGGGATTTTTGCAGTAGTTGAAAAACTGAGCCTAAAAAATATATGGAAACGCAAAGGACCAAGAATATCCAAATAATTTTGAAAAAGAATAAATTGAAGAACTTACACTAGCTTATATAAAGCCATAGTAATTAAGACAATATTGTATTGCCAGAAAGATAGGCTTATAAATAAATAGAACAGACATGAGGGGCCAGTAATAAATCCTTACATTATGGTCAATTAACTTTCAATAAGGGTGCCAAGACAATACAAGAAATGCTACTGGGACAATTGGATGTCCACATGCAAAACAAAAGAAAACAAAAAACTTAGGTGCTTATCTCACAGAAAAATGAACAAAACAAAATGGATCATAGACCTAAATGTAAAATCTAAAGCTATAAAACATCTAGAAGAAAATATAGGAGAAAATCTTCATGATTTTGAGTTAGGCAAAAGCATGACCCATAAGGGAACAAATAGATATATATGAGTTCATAAAAATTCCAAACCTTTGTTGTCTGAAAAACACCATTAAGAAAATGAACAAACAAGCCACAACCTGAGAAAAAATATTTGTAAATCAGGTATAGTTGATAAAAGGCTTGTGTCCAGAATATATAAGGAACTCTTAAAACTCAATAATGAGAAACATAATTACAACAATTGGTAAACAATTTGAATAGACTTTTCACCAAAGAAGATATATGAATGGCTAATAAGTGCTTGAGAAGATGCTCTACATAAATTGTCACTAGGTAAGTGCAAATAAAACCACAATGAGATACCACTACACACATCTAGGGAGCCCTGGTGGTGCAGTGATTAAGAGCTCGACTGCTAACCAAAAGGCTGGCAGTTCGAATCTACCAGCGGCTCCTTGGAAACCCTATGGGGCAGTTCTACTCTGTCCTACAGGGTTGCTATGAGTCAGAATCGACTTGACAGCAACAGGTTTCGTTTTGACATACCTCTAGAATGACAAATGTGTGATATATTTTTACAATAACAACAACAACAAAAAAAAAGAGCAGCTTCTGAGGCTGCTTATGTACAACCAAACACCTCATGGGCTTTGGTTTCTTGGTTTGGAGGTTTAGGGTCATGGTTTCCTGGGACATCCCAGTTTATTGCCCTAATATCGTGTTTAGTGCTTCTGTTCTACCTCTTAGTTCCATTGCATGGTGCCTGGGGTCTTAAAAGCTTGCAAACAGCCCACCAAGGCACACCAATTGGTCTCTATTCACCTGGAGCAACAGAGGAAGAAGGAGAAAGAAATGGAATGTGTGGCTAATTGCCTCCATGAGCTGTCTCCTTTGCCATGAGACCAGAACTTGACAGTGTCTGGCTACCACTACTGAACATTTTGATCCAAGATTTTATAGAAGAGTCCTGATTGAAAAAGTGAAAAATGTGGAAAAGAATTTCAACCTTTCATGGAATCCAGACTTTCTGGAGTCATTGAGGCTGGATGAACTCCTGAAATTATTGACCTGAGATAATCTTTAAACCTTAAGCCAAAAAATATCCCCTGAAATTCTTCTTTAAACCAAACAGTCCAAACCAAAAAACCAAACCCACTGCCATCAAGTTGATTCAGACTCATAGCAACCCTATAGAACAGAGTAGAACTGCCCCATAGAGTTTCCAAGGAGCGCCTGGAGGATTCGAACTGCTGACCTCTTGGTTAGCAGCCATAGCACTTAACCACTACGCCACCAGGGTTTCCAAACAATAGTTTTGCTTTATTAGTAACAAATATCTGCCTTGAGCATTGCACTCTTTTAAAAAGTTACATATATGGGATAAAATTGACAACAGCAGCTCAAAAATGTAGATAGGAAGCTTAGGGGGCAATGAGTTCATGTTAATGGGGTAGGAACAATTCAGAAAAAGAGGAGAAAAACCCCCACAAAACTCAATGCCTCATTCCATCAGTGTCATACTCCTTTTTTTTTTTTTTTTTTAATAAATAGTGTAACTTTTTCTTTGCAAAATGTATCTGATCTTATTTTCAGTTGAATGGGTTTACTTATATTTACTACTACTCACCTTCTTTCAAAATATATAGTGAATTACTTTTCAAATAAAATGTATGTTTGTTAAAAAAAGGAAAATAATAATATATTAAAATAAATAATTGTATATATTCACACTTGTTCGTTCAGTGTCTCTAAATGCTTATTTCTCACCTATACTCAAAGCTTCAAGCAACTGTAAAACATTCTTGTCTTTGTGTTAGTATTTCAGGGATCTTTTCAGATCCTACATTCAAAGTCTTTTAATTTGTGTTGGTCAGTAGTAGCTCCAGGATGGTTTAGAAATGGCAGTCTGGTTGGCAGAGTGGCAGGGGCGAGGGGGGATCTTACATCATGATCAACACTTTTTTTTTTTACTCAATCTTTTTTTTTGGTGGAAGACAGTGGCTGAAGTTCCCCCAAGCCACTATCTGTCTTTGCCTCAAGACTTAGTGTCTTCAATGGTTGTTTACGTTTCTTTTCCCTTATTTTTACCTTTGACCTATCACCTTTCAACCCGTGCTAAATTTGGGCTGTCTGGTTTGAAATTTGTACTCTACTTCTGCAAATGATTTCCAAATCTCTCCTGTCTCTATGCTTTCCAGGCTGCAGACAGTTTCACTCCTGTGCCAGGCCAGCCTCCTGGAATCTTATCTCAAATACGATTCTCTTGATTCTGTCTAACTAGGTGGGGAATTTAAATTGTTTTAAAACTGCACCGATAAACCTAAATTAGATAACAAAGCCTGAGGAATGAGGATAGTTCAACAAAAATAAGAAATGATTCATTTCCTCATTTTTTTTTTGGGAATTAAAAAACAAATATTTTTGGTTCATGGCTATAACAACTAGGAAAATGAGTTTAAATACATAGTTGATAAATTTGAAGGAAACCACCAATAGAATTAAGGAGATTAAAGCAAACAAAGTCTTGACTGTATCACCAAAGACAGAAAACGAAATAGCAGAGAAGGAAAAAGCAAGCACAAATCCAACTTATCCATTATGGCAATAAATGTAAACTAGTTGAACTCTCAGTTAAGGCACAGAGATTCTCAGATTCCTTTTTTTTTTTTTGAAATCCATCTATTTATAACATACAAAGGTATACTTGAAATGACAAGTATGAACCTCTAATTAAATATGATAGATTAATCACATCTTTTTATCTTCTCCTCCTCCAAAAAATGCACCAAAATGAAACATTCTTATGATAGAATATTACTAAAGAATTAAACCCACAAAGAGAAAAGGAGAGGAAATGACAGGAGAGAGATGTTAACTAAATTAAAAAAAAAAAAAATTTTAGAAGTTGAAATTTAGATGGGTTAAATGGTAAGATTCAGGGCATAAAGCCATGCCTGTTCACACTGCAGAGCCCCAGAAAAACTCAGGAATTGGAAATAGAAGATGCTTTTTGCAGACAGAGGGGATGGCTGAAAACAGGAAGATGGGTTGAAACTCTGGCTGAGAGGCTAGGAAGATCTGGCTCTGCTCTCGCCCCAGCAGACAACTAGGGACTGACTCTCTGAGACAGAATCAGAGATATTCTACACTTGGGGAAACCAGGCACTGCTCTAAGTGGGGTTATCATACTGTCAAATGGGGAAATAATAGAAGTCTACATGTTAAAAGGTGAAACCCGTCAGCCTTCTTCCCCCTCTTGGCTCTGAGAATTTTTGCCCTCTACTTCGCATCTCCTCAGAAGATCATAGGATTCCTACTCGGAAACCCTGAATAGCTCCAGTAAAAAACCTGCAGTTACTGGTGGAGGAGGAGCAGAAGAGGATTGGGATGGGCAGATGGGAATGAGGAGGTGGGAGGATAACAAACTATCGAGAACGCAATGAAAAGGACAACACATCATACAAAGACCTGTAACGTACAGAGAAAGTAGAGCATAGGAGGCTTCATTATTAAAAACACCAAAACTTAAGCCGTGTTCATCATAAGAAATTAGAAAGTTATTATAAAAAGGAAACTAGGAAGAGGGAATTAATTTTAAAAGCTGAAATTAATGAGTTAAAATTCTATTAAAGTAATGGAAGGGATGAATAAATCTCAAATCAGTGTTCTCAAAAAAGCCAGTAAAAAAGCCAGATTCTTCTTGAATTTGACTAAGGACAAAGGACAGAGAGAGAGAG